>NW_013666591.1:92571-97334 GCF_000517525.1 Limulus polyphemus | reverse complement strand
TTCTCGTTCTTCTTGTTTCTTTTCTTTCTCCTCCAACCACTGCTGTAGCCTCCCTTGTTTCTTTTCTTTCTCCTCCAACAACTGCTGTAATCTCTCTTCTTGTTTCTTTTCTCGTTCTTCTTGTTTCTTTTCTTTCTCCTCCAACCACTGCTGTAGCCTCCCTTGTTTCTTTTCTTTCTCCTCCAACAACTGCTGTAATCTCTCTTCTTGTTTCTTTTCTCTCTCTTTTTGTTTATTTTCTTTCTCCTCCAACCACTGCTGTAGCCTCCCTTGTTTCTTTTCTTTCTCCTCCAACAACTGCTGTAATCTCTCTTCTTGTTTCTTTTCTTTTTCCTCCAACAACTGTTGTAGTCTCTCTTGTTTATTTTGCTGTTCGAGCTGCCACTGTTGCAGGTTTTCTTGCCACTGCTGCTGTCTCTCTTCTTGTTTCTTTTCTTTTCCGCGAACAACTGCTGTAATCTCTCTTCTTGTTTCTTGTCTCGTTCTTCTTGTTTCTTTTCTTTCTCCTCCAACCACTGTTGTAATCTCTCTTCTTGTTTCTTTTGCTGTTCTTGTATTGCTGCTATCAAATCTGCTAAGCTGTAGTTTGATTTGCCACTTCTCGTTTCCATCTTTTTTTTTTCTTTTCCATCCCACTCTCTGACACCAGTTAGTTACTTCTCTGGTCGTTTGTTAATTTTTGGTATAAATTCTTCCCGAGGAACTTCAGCAATACAAGTCCTTTCTTAAATAAAACTAGTTTATTCTTTCTCAATACAACTTTGCAATACACTTAATTTCCACAGTCACTTTAACTTAGCTATAATTCACACTTTATTTACGGCTTGATTCGATTATCTGTCTCTATATCTCTCTATCTGCAAAATTATCTCTCCGTCTTATTTGCTAAAATAGAGGGTGTCTGGCAAACACTTGGGCCTTTATGATCCTTCTAGAAAATCATCACGTGTTACTAGGATCACGTGACTTCCCCTGTCGTAACACTATTGTAGACGAACTAAGAGAGAAATGGATAGTGTACCTGAATTCCGAACTTTAACTTGCGTTCAGTTTCAGTTGACGTCATAATAGGCCAGCAAAGGATATTCCAAGCTCAGTACACAACATTGAAATATCCTTGCGGGCAGAAGCCGCCACCTACTTAATGAACAAATAGGTGAAGGATTAGAACATTAACTAAGAACAAGATAATGTCCTCAATAATGAACCACATGTTTCCGCCATGACAGTGCAGAAACTAAATAATCAATAATTTAGAAACATTCCCTATTATTATAGAAGGTCTCCTATCATGGTATGCCTGCTTACAACAAGAGCACAACCTGAAGGCTTTTATTTGTTACCACTTGTCTCTCGGAATATTTACAACTTTTTTTTCAACAGTTCTGGTTGTCTCCATGGGAAGCTACATGAAATTAAAAAATGTATGATATGGATTGAGTTGACAACTACCATATGTAATAAAATTAAAAGAAAAATCCGAACTTAAAACAAAAATCATACTTGCTCAAAAGTCAATGATAGTTGCGTTACTTAAGTTAATTACGATATGTAACAAGACAATATGCTGTTGGCGGTGGAAAATCAATTCATAATAATGTATTTACAGGGAGAGGGAACACAAAACAAACTTGAACTTACCAATGAAACGACACAGGACCAGATCTTGGTCTACTATTATAATTATATGCAACGCAAATTGGTATATTTACCTTACATACAGGCTACAACTTGAGAACTCTATATTCCGTTTTAGTAACTGAGAATACGAGAAAGGACCAACAAGATGGACACTTAATAACTTTAGGTGACTTCAGGTGAAAGGGTCAACGCTTATTCCATTTCAGTAGAGAGATCAGTGGGCGTAACTGATTGCTCTGTGGGAAAACCATTTTGCATGGGAAATAGCACACAAGTAAATTACAGGTTTTTTTACATTTGTGTTCAGTCTCTCTTTATTTCTCCCGAACTCAGTTAAATATTACAGAGTATTTTCGCAATAAGTATCTTGACGAATCTTCCGTTATTCAGCGGACCTATGTTACCTATCTTGCCATTCTTAAAGGAAATAAGAAATCTGAAAATACCATATTCATACAAAGTGTTATGAAATTTAATCAAATCAGATGGCACGGCAGGTACTTTGGCATATGATGGCCAGGGGAGTTTGAGGATAAAACCAACCTCCTTCGCTTCGCTGGCGAGATCGCTTAACAACAATGTGAGAAAAGAAGAATATATATATATATATATATATATATATACGTACGTATGTGTATGAAACCGGGGGAAGAGGCAAAAGTGAGACCAAGGCCATGGGTGTAATTGCAACAAGTATTTCAACAAAGGGCACCATTTCAGAGAAGGTTGAGATCTAAAGCCCTGGCTATCCCAACTTTGGTGCAGCGGAAAATCGGAGTGCTCGGAGAAAACCCGCTTTCACTAGTCGGGACCGAATGAAAGCCCCAACTAGTACCAAATATGTTAACTGAAAGGAAAAAATAAGGTGAATAAAACATGTGCTTTGAATACGATCTAAGAACAAAAGCGGGTTTCAGAAGTGAAATAAAGTGAACCACCAATAAAATTAGTCTGTTCGAATGACGTATATAAACGTCATGCATGAGGCAAGTCAGTCATTTTGTCATTGAGCACTGACGCAATCTTGCCTTAAGTTCGTGGCTCGATTAAAGGAGGAAGGCTCCAGTTCGTTAAGATCTAACGTTAGAGACATTAATACAGTATTTCTAAAAACACTTCTACTTTTAACTTCTTTCTCCCCTAATTTAACATTTTTAATATGAAGATTTGGACCTCAGAACACATATTCAGGTAGGCCTATGCTAGGATAATAAGCAATAGCCTTGAATTAAATGGTTTCACAGCATCAGCCTTGCCTGATTTGAGCTTTGACTGCAAACATTTTAGTCATTAATATTTAAGTAAAAATGAAATTTTCATTTTTTATCACAAAAACAAGGAAGAAGCTATATTCAATGTGTGATTTTTAGTATACAGAAGTATTTTTAGTAATTAGATAATACTAATAGTAATAGTAGTAATAGGTGAAAACTTCGACCATACTTGCTAAAAATGAGTAAAAAAGTTTAAAAACTAAGCGAAAATCGAGTCTGATTCTAGCATATTGATATATATAATACATTTAAATTTTAAGGTTTGATTGGACCCTGGCTTGTCTGGTTCCTCTCTCCAAATTGCAATCTCTGACCAGTACTTTGTTTGAACTTGATTAATTCAAAGAATAGTAGACTGTGATTGAATTATGCTTAATACAGGAACAGTAACACAATAGCACAGCAACACTATGCATTAGTGAGTACTACTACTACTGTAATAGTAATATTAGTATTACTAATACTAGTAATACTGCTAAACATAATATACAGAAAAAAGGTACCACTTGGTCCTTTAGAAGGCTCCTCCTCACACCCACCTATGAGAATAGTTAAACCCATCCTAAACTTTTCGTTTTCAGGAAGTTTCCAACTCCCCTTTTAATTTTATTAAACTCTTGTGTAGTACCAGCTCCCACTATTGCCATTGGCAATTCATTCTATAAGCCAATCACCCTATTAGAAAAATAAAATTGTCTTAAGTGAAACCTAGCCTGTCTTTTCTAAATCTTAAACTTGTATCCTCTCATATTTGTTTTAAGAATATAACAAAATAGAAATAGGTGCCATTATTCTATCAGTTACCCAGTTAATCTTGTAATAAGGTCAACTTGTACTCTTCTTTTCTCATGACAGAATAAGTAAGAAGATCTTTCCTGATAAGATAAGACTTATCCATCCTCATTATGTTATTAGCATTCTCTAAATCCTGTACAATATCCTTTCTTAGATAAGGAGACCAAAATTGTGCAAAGTAGTCCGAGTGAAACCTAACTAGAATTTTGTGTAAAGATGTAATTTCCATTTTGACTTGTAATAACTGTGTTTATAAATACATCTGCCTTGAAGTTGATATTTGAGTGATTTATCCACAACAATGCCAAGAAAATTTTTTTACACTGCTATAAAGTAGGTTCTCATCTGTGATCTATATAAAAGTGTGATCCAAATTATGATAACCCAATTGCATTACCTTGTTTTTTTTTGTAATTAAAGGTCATCTGCCAAATACTTTTCCAACATACATTTGATCCAGATCGTTTCAACAAGGGAACTTTTGGTCCATCTCAGCTGTACCATCCTCTAAACTAAACTATTATAAATTAAAAAACAACTTAAAGCCAGCCCTTATCACTCGTATAGTTATCAAGCTTTCTCTTAAGCTCCACAATATCTGAAGGCAACCCATTCCAGAGGCCAACCACTCTGTTAGAAAAATATAACTGCTGTAGTTGAAGATGACTCCTACCTTGACAAAATTTATATTTCTGTCACTTAGTTGTACTATTCTTGCCATTAAGTATGAAAAAACGATGATACATCAAAACTGTCAATTCTCTTTACAATCTTAAACACCTCAACCAGAACCCCCAACTCTTCTTTTTCCAAAAGAAAACAATTTCAGAGATCTTAACCTCTTCTCATATGACAACCCCTCCATCTCAGGCACCATTGTAGTAGCCCTTCTGAACCCTTTCCAATAATTCAATGTCCTTCCTAATGTAAGGAGCCCAGGACTCAACACAATTCTCCAAATATTAATACTAGAAATAAATGACTTTATAACACCAAAATGTTGTTTTTATTTAGTTGGACAACTAAATAAAAACAATATTTTGGTGTTATAAA
>NW_013666591.1:84775-92467 GCF_000517525.1 Limulus polyphemus | reverse complement strand
CATCCAGCCACTCTTCTATCTAATTAGCTAACTTATCCCTCACACTTATAGAGAGAATTTTTTTTTTTACAAGCCTTTAATGTGGCACTTTGCCAAATGCTTTCTGAAAATCCAGATACACCAAATCTACACCCTTACCCTCATCTACATAAGCAGTAACTTTTTTGAAGAATATTCAAAAGATTTGTAAGGTAAGTTTTCCCTTTGTGAAACCTTGTTGACTAACTAATAAAATTCTAAAATTTGTTAAATGAATTTGCAAAGCATCTTTTATCAGACTTTCCAAAACTTTTCTCACAACTGGTGTAAGAAGACTAATAGGCCTATAATTACTGGGACAATTTTTTATTACCTCCCTTGAAAAGAGGAGTGACATTAGCTAACTTCCAATCCTTTAGCACTTGGCCACTATTCAGACACACAACAGTATCAAGTGACTCGCATATCCAGTTCTTAACCTCCTTCAAACCCTTGGGTTATCTGGCCCAAGAGCCTTATCATTTTTAAATCTTTCAAATTTTTTCCTAACTCCTTCAGCATGGGCTCACTCCCTGGGACTGACCTTGTAACCATTTTGTGCTTGTTATAGTTTTCATGCTATAACATTTAAACTAGTAAGCATATGCTCACAAAATTTGCTATATTATCAGTAAACATTACAAGGCTTTCATATGCAAGATATTAATTTTTTTTTTTTTTATTTAAGTCTTAAGGTTTGGTAAGCAATATTTTTCTTATGCCTTTTTAATTTTGCAAGTTGCCTATCTATCATGCAAAGTAATTTTCATTTTAAGATTAAAAATACTTTTATTCATCAGAAATATTTCAAATTTCACATGCAAAATCTTTATAATGTCCAAATAGTTATCAAATGTTTCTCAAAAAAAAACTTTATATTTTATATGTTATTTTCATTAACAAACCTCTTTACAGGTTTGGTAGATTTGACAAACTTCATAACCATCATAAAACATTTGGAAATAAATATAAGTTATGCATTTTTCGTTCTAGAATAACTACAAATTATAACACAAATGTTTAGACTTTATAGCTTAAATCTCATAACATTATACATTTATATATATTTATTATTTTTATTATATTGACATTTCAGCTATGCCTGGCTAACAGTATAGAAGTTACAATGATGTGGTGCATGTGCACTCATGTTACCATATCCAATAATATAAAACTGACTTTTAGTCTTTACAAAGTAACCTGTCTTTGTTGTGTTTTAGTGGACTAGTATTTTGTAAAATAGTCACATTTCAATTATTGTACATTATATATACATTATTACTACTAGCAGAAATACCGACCCTCTGGGCAGGTTTAACTGCTAGTTCCTGCAGAAGGCTATTAAGCCTGTGGTCCAAAGACAGGCATGCAGCTTTTTCTGGAATTGTCTAACAATTCTACAACAATGTACTCATACTTGACATTCAATAATGTTCACCATCTATGAGAAAAAGGATTTTATTGACATTTTAGTTTAAAAATGCGCTATCATCACAGCATTACATCACAGAGTACAGTTTATTGAAATATTTCTTTGTAGACACAGTTGTTAATGAAAGTGTCTCGCTTTTCTGTTGCAACACTCATACGATTTTCGCTAAAGAAAAACAAATATTTTTTTTTAAGTTTGTTTTTTTGATTGTTTTATATTTGAAACTTACTCCTTTTTTGTAATTTTTATTGGTTAAATCTGAAACATATTTTTGTGGAGATTTCAATTGTTTTATTTATTGCTCAGCTATAAAAATACTGCCTATTTATAAAAATATTACCCAGTTATGATTGGTGATTATCAGTGCGGTAGTTTCTGAGATCTGAGTTTTGGATGTATACATCGCAAGCTCCATTATAATACGATTTACAAATAAGTTCTTAAACTTATTTTTCCAAAACAATAGGACAGTAAATAAAGAAGTAAAGCAAACAATTATCTTTTCTAGTTAGGACTTTTGAACTCATTTGCTGCTTGTTTAAGCTTTATAAAATTTTGCATGTGGAGGATGTGAAACAAAATTAATGTTTTTAGGTTTTTATATATATATATACATTTGAAATATCCAAAAATCATAAATTACTGTATTGATACCATAGAATTCCACTATAATTTATCAAGCTTAGTAACTAAGCTGTATATGAGTCTAAAAAAATATGAAAGTTTGAGCAGATTAAAGACTCAACTTACCAGATTGAAATTTTATATCGAAAGAATGAAATGATGTCATAATACTTGAAAATGGCTGAGAAAGACACTAGGGCAACATTCTGAGCTTTCGATTGGTTATTCACATGTCATAAACAGAAGTGTGTATAAGGGAGCATTTCATAAAATTGAAAGAGGTTAGCAGGGCCACTGTGTTTGATTCAGTACATGAGTGATATCTCAGCAAATAGAAAAGATGGGTGGTTCTTTTATATTCTAGCTTGTCAGTATCAGTAATTTGAGTTCCTCATTTGAGGAAGAAATTTAATCAGAATTGAATATTTTATATCTCATGTATTCCTTAATGGATTGTCTTGAAATTTGGTACGTGAAGTGAGGGTCCAGTAATGCACATCCACTGAAAATATTTTATTCTTTGGATTACCACACTACAGAATGTGTAAAATTACTAAACTATCAATCCTGTTAATAACACACTGTTTGTCCAGCAGGTTGTTTTAGCTACTGTGTGTCTTGATTCCCTCTGGTCGTTATTTACAACTTTAAAATTATCTTTATTACATTTGATTATCTTAATAGATTCACAAATATTACCATCAATGTTTGCAGGTTGTGCTAAAATAACAGTTTCTCCACATTAAATTATGTTTAGTTTCATTAGTATGTTCAGCTATAGGCAAGATCTTTGTATTGTTATTTCTAACATTTCTTTTATGTTAATTTTCCTGTATTTTAAATTTTTTCTAGTTTCTCCTGTATAATAATATTTCCACATTTGTATGTTAGTTTCTATTTACATTCTGTGTTAATATGAACTTTATTATAATTTTATCAAACACTGGAACAGAAGTGCAGTCACAGGTCATAATCTGTTCTTGAAAGATGTTGAATTCAAATTAACTGAATGTGCACAGGATGGACCTCGTATAGGAGAAGGATTGTTGACTGTGATTCCAAATTTGCTATGTGTATCTACACAATATGTGGCAAGCTTTACATGAAATGTATAGCTGTTGTATACAAAAAAAAATCAAATGTGTCTAAAAGTATTTGCACTGAAGGTGTCTGTAAGTTAACAATGTTAGTCTTACTCAGACTCTGACAAATTGGGGTGTAGGGTGATATTCGAGTGGAGAATAAAAAAATATTTTTTTAATCATGCTTATTATATTTGCATAGCCTCTAGAACATCAGAAATGCCTATCTGCAGTTTCAGTATCTCTGTATGCTGTGTCTGATATTTATTCTTCTGCCAGTAACTGTCATTAAATCAGCAATGTAGGGTAATATGAGTAGTTGATGATTCTGACATCAAATATTTAATACTGTGTTGAATTGCACTATGTAAAAGGTCATGTAAATAGATTGATGATTTACTTGTTTTGATACTTCTAGAAACTAGTGCATTAAGATTTGTTTGTTTCTGTAACACTTTTCTGTCAATCCATTTTATGTATCATGTAATTGAAACCTCCTCACAGTTAGTTATGATTTATTAAGGAAATAGTATAGCTGTATTGTATATGATTTGACCATCCATTTTCCATATTTTATCTGATAGTTTTTATTATGGCCTGTCACTTTGATTTTAAACCATTCTGTACTATGTATATATGAGGACTGATAATGGTGTTGATTATGAATTGAATATTAAGTTATAATAACGTATAATGTTGGTGATTTTGACCTGATTATTGGTAATGGTGGTATAGGAGCTGAGTGAATAGTGGATTTTACTGGTTAAATAATCGTTTGACCCATTAGTTGATTACATTAAACTAATGGATAATTTGAATAATTAAAAACAAGTAATAACTGAAAATAATAATTTTGATTAGTTGATTATTTTCTTGTAGTGACACTATTCTGTTAAGTTTAGCAACCTTGAATTGATAGAAAATAATAGTGAAAATCATAATGGTGATATTTCCATTACTTCAATAACTGGAATAGTTGGAAACATTAATTTTGATTAGTTGATTATTTTCATGACATTAATTGATTTAATCATAATTTTGATTTATTGAGTTAATCACCATTAGGGTTGCATTATTGTGACTTGTATATTAATTATAACCTATAGATACCTAGATTCATGCTAAATTTGAAGCCGAATTTCTCCTAGAATTACTGTTCCCAATGGGACACAGGTAAGTCTACAGACTTATGGCACTAAAAACTGGGTTTCAATACATGTGATGGGCAGAGCACAGATAGTCTATTGGGGAGGTTTTAGGTTACAAAAACAAACAAACCTAGAACAAATTACAAATAATTAGAAATGTGCAAAATTTTAGGTATTAATGGGCAGTCATAAGACTGTTTGAATAAATGGATAATGTTCCTTTTGTTACTCATGATATATAGTCACATGGAGAAAACAATGTGCTGATGATACTTGAATTAGGGTGATATTAATAGTGAAATGATTTTCTAACTTCAATGTGCTGATGATACTTGAATTAGGGTGATATTAATAGTGAAATGATTTTGTAACTTCAATGTGCTGATGATACTTGAATTAGGGTGATATTAATAGTGAAATGATTTTGTAACTTCAATGTGCTGATGATACTTGAATTAGAGTGGGATCGATAGTGAAATGATTTTGTAATTTCAAGTGATTTTAATAAGCTCAGATATGGAATATGTTGTTATTAAGTCTTAAGAAGATGTAAATAACCTCATGATAATGTTATAAATGTTATTGTGGTTGTGAAGACAGAGTTAAATGTAATATTGTGAAGCCTTATGCTCTGGGTTGTTGTGTTAAACCAGAATTTCACACTTACATTGTTCTTATCCTTTTAAAAACAAGAATTTGAGAAGAGAGGTCGAGCTCATAAAATAGTTTTTGTGGTGTGGAGATGCTTTCTCCTACCAGGAAATGGTTGGAAAAAGCAACTTACTGATGGTTGAGTTATTTTTGTGGGTTTTATTGCCAACTATTATCCACTTTTTTCTCATGAAAATGAGAAATTTGATACACTTTTTTATTCTTTAGTCATCCGTGGGAGACTGTTGTGCAAGCAGCATGGAGAAAGTATCCAAACCCTATGAATCCTGCAGTAGTGGGTATTGATGTTGTTGACAGGAGAGTAACAGAAGGAGTGTTAAGAACCCATCGTCTGATCAGTACGAAGTGGGGCCTCCCATCCTGGGCCACCAGAGTAAGTTTGGTTTCTCTGACACTCAAACGTGGTTAAAAATGAAACAGAAAGTATATGTGTTCATTCTTTATTTTTGTTTCCATAACATATTTTCACTATAATCAGATTTGAAACCATCTTGTGTCAGTTTTATTTATGTTGATCTTGTATGTGAGTAGTTTTGGTTATTGTGGTGTCCAAAGTTTGCTTATGGATGTAAACAACCTTCTGGGTTTCTTCCTTTGTTCCAAGTTTCTTGATTTTCGTAAACTTTGTGGCCTTCCATTGTTCAAAGTATACTTATGATTATAAATTTTTTGCCTCTTGATTTGTTCCATGTCTGCTTGTGAGAGGTGAGTCTTTTATGATCCATTGCTTCCAAAACTGTTAATATAGGCTCATGCAAGATTTTTTTATAAAACAGTCAGAACTTTATAGTTCACAGATTCTGTATTCTTCAATCACTCTCCATGAAGTTTTGCATTTTTGGTGAATAAAATATAGAGATGTCAAAAATTGATATGATAATTTTAATAGTTTGATTTAAAGTCTTTAAAAATGTGAATTTTTATTTTTATCATAAATTATGTGAATGAGACACAAATTTAAATTTCGTAAGTAAGGGCAAAATAAAGTTGGACAAATGGAAGATTTTGTGCACATTATATACATTTGGTTTTTTTTCATAAAGTACTCATTGAAGATTTCATTAAGACTTTAGCTTCCTTGACTGATATGTAACATTTCTAAGCTCTTTGTTTTGTTCCATGTTTGCTCATTGTGATAACACTTAGCTTTTTTGCTCTGATCAAAATTTGCTCATGATAACAGTCCTGAGCTCTTGTTTTCTGTGTTGCGTTCCTTTAGCATGATATACCATGTACGTTTTAAAAATTAATAATAATTTTATTTTCTAGATTATTCTCTTTCCTTGCTACAATTATTGTACCTTGCAAATTGTGTAAATATAATTATATACTACTTTGACAATTTTTCTTTAATTAAAATATACGTAGAAAAGTTTTTAATAATTGATTCTTGATTGCATGAATTATAATGAGAAAACTACCTTCTAACATAGAAATCAATTGGTAATCATCTTAAAGAAAAAAGTGAAAAAGTTTCATATAGTTTGGTGTTATTGTTCAAATCTTGTGCAGAGACATCTCAACAGATACTAAATTTTAGTTGTGAAACGGTTCAAATAGATGTATCACAATTTTTATGTGCAAGTGTTTTTCCTTAACACCTTACTTTGTAAGGAAATTATTTCACAATTTTTATGTGCAAGTGTTTTTCCATGATTGGTTTTAATTGTTATCCCATTACTGTTGGTTTAGTAAGTTGTTCCAGTTTGGTACTTTTGTTAATTGTGTAACTTTACATTTTTATTCTCCAGTCTAAGTTATGTTTGTTCTGTTTAATGGACTGAATAGATATCAGGTAGTGAAAAACTACTGTTCATCTATTTTTAATTCATTTTGCAGATACTTGGAGCAGATAGAACGTGTTATGCAAGTGAACACTCGGAAGTGGATCCAGCTAACAAATCAATGATTCTAATGTCCAAAAATGTAATTATACTGTTTTATGTTATGATTATAGTCCGTTTTATTGATGAATATTTCTTGGTATATTAACCCCACTGTAACTAACTGGGCTTTGTACTTTATACTTAAATATCTAGGTTAAAACAACATCTTCAAGTTTGTTTGGTTAATTGCCAGTTTAAGACCTATTTATAATTTTATGAGTGCAATTATAGGGATAAGATGTTGTATATTGACCTCATTATTGAGCCTTAATCTGTTGATATTCCTTGAAACAGACTGATTCCATTCTTTGTCCTAGTTGAGAGATTAAACTTGTATATCATACTCATTAACCCTTTATCTGCCGTGGCCATTTTGATCTTATTGTGAGGGCAAAATCACATTTGTGAATGGAAAAAATTATAGAGAACTTATCTTTTATTGGATTTCAGATTTTATTTTTGTAAATAGTAGCATGACATTCAATTATTTATACAAAATTGTATCATTGAATAAAGTTTAAAGAGGAATTTAGTGAAAAAAAATCCTAAAATACATTTTAGACTGTAAATAAGTACCCTCTAAGAAGAAAATTTTTTCAAACATTTTTTAAAATATTTCCTTCCACTTCAGCACTGGTCCTGCCATCTATGATTGGTATCTAAACCTTTTTTAGTCTGTTTTCTTTATAAAACAGTGTCTGGGCATCTTAAACCTCAGTTGTAAAACTTTTAGTCAATCCTAGTCGAAGGTGTCAATTTCAGTACCATGTTATTCAATCGCTGTATCTCACATTTGACAAATCATAGGATGATAAGGAAAGCATGTGACG
>NW_013666591.1:74872-84733 GCF_000517525.1 Limulus polyphemus | reverse complement strand
AGGGTTAAGAGCTATCAAGTGGCAAGTGCAAGGTCTTTACGTGAATTAGGCGTAGGACTTTGAACTGAAAGAGTTTGTGATTTTTTATATTCTTTTGAATTGAAATTTGTAGTTTTAAGTTCAATAATTTAGTGTAATTTTATATTTAGTTCATAATAATAATAATATGATTCAGTATTTAGAATGATAAATTTGTGTGAATTGTACGTAATACTACTAGTACCAGTACCACATAAGAATTTTATATTTTTCCTTCTTACAATCTTTACTTTGTAGTAAGACCCACACTTCTGTTGTTATTGCGTTATAATTAAAATGGTCTAACTGATATATATATATAGTTTATTCTGATATTTTGTAAATGGTTTAAAACTCAGTGTACAAGTGACAACAATAGAACCCATATGTTGGTTGTGGAACAAGCTAAATACATTCATCTCAATAATACAGGGAAGCTATGACATTCTCACAGTTGGTGTCTCAATACACTGAAGAGCTTAAGTTTCGAATTCCAACATAAATCTTGCCTATAATGAGAGGAATGTGACCAAGACTAATCTTTTAAGTGCTTTAAAGTAATTTTCTTTGTAATTTATGGTGTCTGTATCATTTGGTAATCTCTTCTAACAGGTTGTACCAAGTAACAAGGGGTCAGGCTCAGGTGGTGTTTATTGAAACCACCTGTACTATACACTTACATACATTCGCTAGTAGTGGCAATTAGTTTTGTCTCTATAGTGAAACAACATACACGGACATATGTTGAAATAAACTTGTTTGAAAGTTCAAAATAATGATATTTAAGTACCGAAAGCTTTCTTACTAACATATCTACAGTAATGTTCAAATGCACCCACGCTGGGTTGAACGAGAGTGACCCCCAACAGGGGGAGATAGTTTACAGAAAACGTACGAAGTTCATGCTGCTGACCCCATGGTTTATTCAGCACAATAAACAAAAGTACATAAACGTAAACTTGAAATAAAAATATATTTATGAAACAAAATTAAAATGTTTTTATGTACATATATAAACATGAAATCCTAGTTAAAAATAAAAATACTCATTTATTGTTTAGGTTTATTTACAAATATTGTTTTCGGGTCTTGTATATTACTTGAAACCATAAGGAGAGCACGTGATTATTAAAAAAAATTAAAATAGGTATAATTTGCATTTTGTGGACGATACAATTTTTGGGATTTCGAAATAATGTACTAAAACATAAAAAGTAATAAGTTCAAATCTGGAACAAATATAAATATCATAATAATTTCTTATAAATACCATTTCCTAATGTAATTTTCCAAGATATTAATAATCATAATGCAAAAAAACTAAACTTATCAAAGTAACAGGCTTTATGTTTCTTAAACTACATGCATTTATGAAAGTTCTTATGAAGTTTCAAACAGTTTCATTCACTAGTTTTATTGTTCGAATGAAATATAGCAAGACTTGCATTGGCTATTCAAAAAGTTAGTAGCTGGTGGTCATCGGGTTAAGGTGGGTATAATACACTTTACTTTGTTCTTGTTTAATTCATTCTGGATCCATTAGTATTGGAATTGTCAAAATTTTGCAAACAATAATGTGGAAAGTGGCCAGCTGTTAAGTATTTTCACTGGTGAAAGTTTCTTCTGGCCTTAAAACTGAAACCTGCAATCAAATTTTATGAACATCTTATCCAAATAGTAAGCTGTACGAGTGACTTTCTGTAACTGATATTTCACGTACAGTTTATGTACCAAGTTGTGCCATTACAACATATCATGCAGCATCAATCTACTTATCTGTTTGTAATGTCACTTATATCAGTGACAAAACCATTTTATTGTTAAGTCGTTAAATAATGAAATTAAAATAAAAACTAAAATCTGTTTTGACACTCTAACTTGCCACTACATCAAGAAAAATCTTGCTGTTGTAGAACCATTAAGTTTTTATATGAAGTTAAAGAATCTAATAAATTGTACAATTATTAATAAATATAGATTTCATATTATGAAATTAACAGGTGTTTATAAGAAACAATTTCAACTCAAATTGTAAGTTAAAAAATGTGACTATCCAGGCAGGCCATTCATAAATACAATTAGAAATGTGTATCTGTAATACTGCCCACATAGGTGTGTTAGTAAACATTATGTATGTGAAACTTTGTTTTAATTGTTTCATAGTCTTTTAAACCTCACATTCAGTTTAGTGTAATGTAAAACTTTAACATACATGTAGATGTCACCAATATGTCAGGTTTAAGAACAGTATTAAAAACTTCAATTATTGTTTATTGGTTTTGTCAGTTCACACATGAGGTGGGAACACAGTTTAGCTTAGTATGTCCAGAGCAATAAACTAAAAGTACATTCCAAATTTAAGCTTATACCAGTAATTAAATTTATATATTTTATTGATCTTATAAAATGATTCTAATTGTCTGCTGGCTGTCCTTACATTCTTAATAATAATGTTTTACTTATTCACCTATTTAATCCTTTTGAAGTGGGTTTCCCATTAAACACTTTTCTGTGCAAGTTGCTGAGTTACATTCAGATTTAATTAAACAACTTTATTATCAATGTATGTCAGTGAAATTAACATTATAATTTATGTTATAAATCGAAGTTTTATGTTATTTATGTTTTAATTCCTTTATTTCAAAAGAAACCTTTAAAAAGTACTTAAACTTCAGTTTTGTTCTCACGTGATATGTGAGATTCCATAAAGCTGAACTCTCACAATATCTAATTATACAACTACAGTGCCTGTAGATGTATGTCTAGATTAAACTACATTTACTACACTATTTACATGTATGTTCCAAAGTTCTTTGGCTGAGTTCAGTTGAAACTAGAGATAACTTTTTCCAACCTTTGTCAGGTGTCATGCCCACCTATATATAGCATTGAGATTTACAAGTCACATGAACCATTAGAAAGCACTTATTTTACACTAACCCAGCAATAATTATTTTGAAATTGGTGCACAGTTGTTGTTGTTGTTGTTGAGTAGATGTAACTGCCTGTAGTATTGTTGGCTGCTGTGTCCACAATAGCACTTACAGTTGTTTGTTACCTCAGTATTTTATGGTTAGAGAGACAGTTAAATCATATTTACTTTTATATTGTAGTTATTTAAGTATTACTTATGTTTAAAATGCACAATTAAAAGGGTTAAACATTTTTGAAATATATTTCGAACTTTGCCTTGGTTCTCAAGACTAACCATATTATGGGAGTGCAAGAAAATTTTGCTGAAGGTTTGCCAAAGACACTGTAATATGCCCTGAAGACACTGTTGACTTGTGTCGAGATGAATAATAGATAGTAAAGGAAAATAAAACCATAAAAATTATCTGTTTAAAAAGGAAAAGACCTGAAATTACAAATATAACCAAAAGATCTTTAAGATATTCTATGAAAAATTAAAAGATATGTACATTTTTCTATTTCTTAATTTCAAATATTTCATTACACTGTATGTTGATGATATCTGCAGTTAGTGATATGGAAGAGAAAATGAAAAATGAACTTTTACCATTAAAAACACTTTTGATATTCATTTAAGAAGTTCTAGATGTTATGTAAATAAAACTCAAACTCTAAGATGAAGAAAAATTTTTATACTTAATGAAAATCATCTTGTACTCAAACTCTGAACAGTTTGAATGCAAATGACTACAATAGATAAAATAACATTTTTAGTAGGAAGACTGTAATTAAAATACAATTCTTTGTGTACAAGAGGCTTATAATCTTTAACAAAATCTTACCAGTTTTGTGAGAATACATTAGAAAGCTCAGAGTTACTGTATGTATTGTTGCACATATATCCTTCCTCTTGAAATACTCGTGTATTTTGTACAATCCCGTTGCAAAGAGTATCATACCAACAATTCTGTGTTAGAAGGAAAACTTGCATTTACCTACACTGAAGTTTGAGTAAGTACATAATAATTATATTATGAATTTCAGATTAACTGCCACTAAAATGTTGCCTTATCCACATATTTCCAGATCACTTTTTGCAATGAAGTGTCCATAATAGAAAAAATGACATATTCCGCCCATCCTTCAACAGATGATTGGTAAGTTGTTTTTTTAGTTTCATGCTAGTACTGATATGTTCACTTTCACAGAAATAGGATGCTAATATATTGGTTTTATTGTTGGTCAGAGATTTGTTTGTATTCCTGGTTCTAGTAGATTCCATAATCAATATTTTTGTTAGCAAGAACTATTCACTGGGTTTCGAGAACTTGCAGAAAGAGAATATAGGAGACCATTTTTTACAATTAGCCAAGATTCTTTCAATAAAAGTTTAATACTGAAATTACCAGATACTATTGTGAGAAGAAGAAAATAAAAGCTTTATTAATCCTATAACCATGGATACCCTTTACTGTTCATGACACAAGGTTTTAGTGCCTTACATTCAAAATTTTATTAAACCACTTTTTGTTTGTTTTACCAATTAGTATAGCATAATATCTTAGCTAATAATCCATATTTTAATAGTATACAAGTTTTAAGTTCTTAATTCTATAAGGCAATATTTAAAAAAAAAGCCTTAATTTTCCCTAGTGTTACATACGTGACACATTTTCTCTAGGCATCTTTTCTTCTCTATTTTATCCATCACCCCTCCAAAAAGTATGAAATTAAGCATGAATTACTCGCTATAAAATTTGCTTTGCTCAGACAAACCATAATTTTTTATAGCCTTCAATTTTGTTTGGTTACAGAGATCTCAAATAGAAAATCAGACCTCTCTTGCCACACCCACCTGTCACATTCTCTCTTTCTAGATTTCTTAATAGTTCTCTCTTACGTTTAGTCATATAACCTATAACCAATAGAAAGTGAAGGTTTTCATCTATCAAATGATGTTTTATATTTCGTTGTGTTCTAAACAGATAATTGTCAATTTCACTTGAAGTACAAGCTTCTTTCCCATGGGAATGGTAATGAGTAGCTTGGATGAATATATAATGGCTCTTTTTGCATAGTTAGAAAGGCAGAAAAATTGTGATTGTTAGAGGAAATTGTCTACTTTTTGCATGTTGTTATTCATAAAATTATTTAATGCACTACTACTACTACCATTAGTACAAAAAAGTAGGGTTATGTGTCATTGATAGTCAACAGCAAAAAAAAAGAATACTCTTGTAAGTACTTTATTTCTTATTTTTTATGTTTATTCTTTATTTATTATTATAAAAGTAACTAAAATGTAAAAATAGGGATCTCTTTAGGTTAGTTAAGATTAGATTAGGTAAAATAAATAATAATAATATTATAATTAAAATATTTCATAAGGTACGCATGCAAGCAGCTTGGAGTAGCTCGTAGGTAAGGTAATTTGATAGCATAAAGTGAGCTGCACATTCTCCAAATGAGTTATCTTAATGCCAGCTCTGTGTTTCATGTTACAGGTGTCTTGTAACTATGGGTTCCTAGTGTTTAACTAGCTTAACCCTATCGAGATGAGTAGGGGTCAGAGAGCATGTCATCACGTTTGTAGATTTACATTCAACATTTTATTTAGTTATTATTTTATAAATGTATGTCAATAAGTTTGGTATCAAATTGTATATTATAATTCCAATTTTAGTATTATACATTAGTTAATTTCTTAATTTGAAACTAAATATAAAAAACGGCTATCAATTTTTGTTTGTCCCATGGTACTTGGCCTTCTGGGTTTGGTCAGATTACATTTTATGATGCTCACAATACAATGTCTGTAGTTTTGTATGAATTAGAAACTGAAAGATTCAATATAGGCAAGCTAGAATATAACATATGAACCTCCTACCTTTTCTATTTGCTCTGCCCAACACTTCATCATTTGAGAAGACTTATTTATCTACGCCAACTTTTATATACCAATAACTTTATAATCAACTGAAAGCTATATATTTATTCTATATAATTCTGTCAGTGTTCTTAAGTTATTTATGTGAGAAATGCAATTATATCATTGGAAAGTTTGAAGTATTTCAAAAAAGGCTATTTTGTGAATAGAAATTATATTTTTTAGACCCCAAATACAATTTAGTTAGGAAGCCTGATAAATTACAGTGGATCTTTGGGGTATTGGTACAGTAATTTATAGTTTTTTTTGTTTTTTTTGTATTCCAAAATGCTTATATAAAGTCTACAAACATTATTATTTTTCCATCTCCACAAGTGAATTTGTACGAGGCTTAGCAAGTATGGCTCATGAGTACAAACAAGGACTTTGTAGCATCGTAAGTAGTAGAGATCATTGAAATAAATCATAAGAAATAAATTTATTACTGAACAACTGATCTTAACACATGAAAAGGAACATCTTTACATAAACATCCAGTTGAACTTGCAGTTTGCTGGTGAATAATTTGTTTCTTAAGTTACAATCAAGAAGGCTAAGCCAAGAATACTAGCCTAACCAAAACGACCCGTATTTATATTACTGGAAACTACACATTTATTGGTCACTGTGTAAGCATGGTAATATAGGAAACAGGATGCCCGTAAGCATTTACACACATTTACACCTATACTAATGCTAAATCTCAACCACCAAGTAAGATAACTAGCAAGTTTATTGGATAGGATACAACTTTATACTTTGTACAGAGACATATCATAAATATTTTCTCTCACTTTTATAAAGTATTTTAGATAATTCTTGTTGCAACCACTGTATTGTAAAAAAACTGGCAAATTCTATCTCGCTGTGTTCTCAGAGCAGCGACCCGAATAATCTCTGTAGGATACTTCCGCTTTTTGACTTATTGGATCGGCCCAGACTTTCTGCAAAGTCATAAACATTTTATAATACTTAAGACAATTGTCATTGTAACCATTATACTGTCAACAAATTGATATATCCTATCCCACTGTGTTTTCAAAGCAGGGAAAATTCTGGGAATTGTGCCGCAAGAACTTATTTGATATTGACGGTGTAAAAGTGCTCAATGTATGGTAACACCTGAACAGGAACGGTGATTCATTGCTTTATATTTGGCAGGTTTCAGTTAATGTTTTAGGGGACAGATTTACGACATTGGAAGTGTTTTCGGGTTTGGGTCTCTCAGACAAGGAAGTAGCTGAAATGGATGAGTCAGGAGTAGAGCTTATTTTATGAGACAACTTAACTTGCGAGTTTGTATTATTTGAGTTATTGGTCAACGATTCACAGGTAGCGTCAGTAGGGGCTTGTTTAAAGTTATTATTTCGTTGTGAACAGACGATAAGATTTTGGTGAGATAATCCTTTACTTTTATGTGAAAGATCATGATGTGTTTGTTCCTTGTTGTTTATCTCGTGATTTTTGAAATACTTTTTTTTTGTTAAGGCCCCCATTGGCACAGCGGTATGTCTGCGGACTTACAACACTAGAATCCGGGTTTCGATACCCATGGTGGGCAGAGCATAGATAGCCCATTGTGTAGCTTTGTGCTTAATTACAAACAAACAGGTTTGGAACCTGGTGGAGGATTGCTAGGAATATAGAAGATACCAGAAGGAAGGTTGTTTTCAAGGTATGCAGAAGATTTGGCTTTTGGGAGGTCATCAGGCTCAGAGCTTACTAGAAGGTTATTGGGAATAAGAGTGGAAGCCGTAACTTCTGCATGAGTAGAGAATTTAGGAAAAGGGTCAAATGTAGACTTTTGAATAGTTCCAGGAGAAGTAATGATAGAAATGGAACTTGGATGTATAGAAGTGTGGCATACAGATGTATGTACTTTGGGTTGAAAGGTTGTGACTGAGGCAGGCTTTGTAGATTTGGTATCAAGTTTAGGGCTTAGGGAAAGGTTACTAGAAATAAAACTGGAAGTTATAACTTCAGCATAGATTAGACATTTAGGCGAAGGGTCACAATTAGAGTTTGGGACAGTTCCAGGAGAAACAGGGTCTGGAAGTGTAGTAGAGATGTGGCATACAGGTGTATGCTCTTCCGGTTGAGAGTTTTTCAATGAGATAGAGGTATGGGGAATAGAAGAGGTTGAAGGAGATTTAGGACTAAGGGTGTTTGGTTGGTTTACACTGGAGTATCCAGTATTAGTTTGTAAGCGAGGAAGAATAAAGTTGGTAATAAAGAAGCGGAAATTACAGGATAGGGAAATGATTCCTTGGAAAGAAAAGTGTAAACTATCCTTTACTAAGAAGTGTCTCCTGCTTTCAAGTTAGTGTTGTAAAGAAAAGACAAGCGTGGGTTACGTCGACATAGGTCATGTGCGAGAGTGATGAATTTGTCAATTTTGTGATTTAAAATGTCAGTAGTACAGACTTGTCTTAGAAAGAGATCATCAATATGTCTGTTAACGTCACGGTAAATAACGCTTGAGAAACATACACGAAGACCAGTACGGAAAGTCAAAGTATGTAACAGTAAGGTTTGTAGGTCATTAAAACAGTCATAAGCGGTCGTTGAGTTTCGTTTGAGGTCGTTAGTTTTCCAACATGAAGAATTAAGTATTTTACAATTTGTGGCAGTAAAGATATAGTCTAAAAGGCCAAGTGAAGTGGTGCCACTAATGGATTTAACATAAGAAAGGTGTTGATACAGGTAATTAATAATAGAATCTCGAAAAATGGCAATGTAAGGTGAAAGAAGAGATAACTTACCATTGGTAAAATCGGGTCCGTGGTCCATGAGTGGGAAATAAGTTTTGATAAAAGAATTAGCACAAAGGAACACATATAAAGTGTAATAGACTTAATATAAGTCCCAAAACTCAAGCACTTTTGAATAGTTGACTATTCTTCTTCAGAAGAACAAAGGGTGACCTTTAGCCTGTGCAATGAAATATATAGTAGGACGTGTGACATCATGTAAACCGGAAGTCCCAGTTGAGTTGAATCTGGTGACCAAAAGAACACCATATAGAGTTAATATTGATAAAATACACTGATTAAATAAGTTTTATTTAAAAAATCGTTTGATGATTATCTGCAAGGATATAGAGATTACGCAAATGAAACTTGACAAATTTCAAATAAAGAAAAGTATTTTTAATCTTCAAATCAAAATTACTTTGTACATTGGATAGTCAACATTCTGAAAGAAAAAATTCACAAGCAAATCTTTAATAAAAAGAAATCTTAAAACATAATTCATAAACCAGATATTTTGTGTATGGAATCCTTGTAATGTTTACTAATAATCTAAAAAACTTTGTAAAAACACGCATAAATTTTCAAAAATTATTGTACAATTACTCTTGTAGATACTTTCTTGGTTACGAGCCAGTAATGACAGGGTTAATGCCAGCTCTGTATTTCATGTTAGAGGTGTATTGTAACTGGAGGTTCCTAGTGTTTACCTACCTTAGTGCCAACTCTGTGTTTCATGTTAGAAGTGTCTTGTAACTAGAGGTTCCTAGTGCTTACCTAGTGCCATTTCTGTGATTAATGTTATTATGTAAATGTCTTCATTTAGATTAAGACTTCATGTGTTATAAATGCAAATTTTACAATATGGTAGGTTTCCATTACTTACTGACTTCAACAAGTGCACTTACTAAATACCATTCGTAATTGTTTTAGAGGTCATCCTTTATATTTTCTTAACCCTTTCGAGATGGTTCACAGGTGAAAGGCCATGTCATCTTGTTTGTTGACTCGCATTCAAAATTTTGTTGAACTACTATTTCATGAATATATATGTCAATAACTTTATAGATTATAATTCAAATTTTTAGTTATTTTAGTGATTTTTTTAGTTATTCAGATGTATATATAGAACCTAAAACAAAATTTTGTTTCACATCCTCCATGTGCAAATTTTTTAAAGGCGTGGCAACCGATGTCAAGCAGCAACCTAGTATAAAGGTCATAATTAGAAGAGATAATTGTTTGCTTTACTTT
>NW_013666591.1:66291-74014 GCF_000517525.1 Limulus polyphemus | reverse complement strand
ACATTCGCTTACTAATTTAAAAGTTATAGCATGAAAACTATAACAAGCACAAAATGGCTATAAGGTCGTTCCCAGGGACCGAGCCCGTGCTGAAGAAGTTAAAGTGGAGTATGATTATTTTTTGAACAACATTTGTGAATTTATTGTGCTTGAAACAATGATTATCAGAATTATGTTGTATATCTCAAGCATCACTTACTGAAATTCTTTATCAGCCTTTTAAAACATATATTTTTAAGATTTTTGTTTTCGTTGCAGCACATTAGTTAAACAAGAAGCAGTTATTACAATCCATGGTGTTCCTCTGAGTAGCTACCTCGAAGACTTTATTGCTAGAACGATATCAGTTAATTCTGGCAAGGTACAGTTATATTTCGTCTGATAAATGTTGACAGAAGATGTATGAAATGACTTTCTTATGCTATCACTGCCTTTTTATTCTTAAGCCTTAACTCCAGTCCACTCTTTGTATAGAAATCTACTTGCTAGGATCATGTGACTAAATCATTAGCATAATCAGTTATTTCGATATCTCAAATGTAAAATATAAAGTTTACCATATTCAAAGGTGTGGTAGATTGTTCTTGTTTGTTAATTTCTCTACCAAACTGTGGAAATGAACATTTTGGCTATAAACTAGTTCACTAGCAATTTGATGTTCAAAGAGTACACATTTTGTTTTACTACAAGCTAAAGTTTGTTTTTTACAGTACATGAGAAGGTTGAAGTCGAGTTATTGATTTGTTGATGTTTTTTAGAGCAAAAGGGAAAAAAGTAAAACTTTCACTGAATTAAGTTTAAAAATAAAATTTAATGTATTACAGTTATTCTTTGTTATTAGGTCCTTCCTAAATACAGTAGTAGTAATAATAATGTGAGAGATTTTGAAAGTAGTTACTTGTATAGTTAGAAGAGTCTCCATTTTAAAGTGATTAGACCAGTTAGTTTATTTCACATTATCAGCATGTAAACCTTGATAGCCAGACTATAATGAGATTTTCCTCTAATTTCAACAGGGCAAGCAAGCCATGGAGTGGGTTATTAGTAAAATTAACACAGAAGTCACGGAACTAACTAGCAAAACAGTGAAGAGTATGGATGAAATAACACTAACTGCTAAGAAGAGCATGGATGATTTTACACATATGGCAGCAGAACCCTTGCCAAATCTACATTTCAGAAAATGACAATGGCTTTAGTTAACATTTTTAATTGGACTGAGTATTTTCTGAATCAGAAATTAACATCCCAAAAACGCTTGTTACTTTTGTTGATGGTTGCTGTGGCTGTTAGATACAAACCCCATGTAGCGAATGTTCATAAATTATTTTTTTATTCAAAGTAATTTATCTTTGAACACAAACAAAGAAGATATGAATGTAGTAGAAGCAAATAGGGACCAGTAATAAGTGTAATTGTTTAAAAGATATTCTCTCTAGACATTAACAGTTGTAGCTAATAAAAACAACTGAAGAATTGCAAATGCACATTAAAGATAAAACTTGGGGTTTCATAAAGTACTTGCATAATTTTTTAGCTACTGTAAATTTCTTTTAATTCAAACTTTAACAGCGTAAAAATTATAACTCATAGTATTTATACATTCAACTTGATATCTACATTTGATGGGATGTAAATTTTTAAATGCCAAAAAACGATTCCTGCAAACTTCATATACAGCTTGTAATTTCTCATATGATTATAGTTGGTAGTTTGAATGTTCTTAATTGACATGGATATATTGAGGAGTTTCAGTAGGAATCAGTACTGTATTGCCAACTTCCTTTGTGAAATATTCATTTAATTTTTTTTATCATTGGTACATCTAACAGTTCAAAAGTTTTGATTTCTTGACATGTGTATATATATATATATATACTGAAAGCTAAACCTTAAATTGTAAGCTAGTTAAGATCTACATGTTTAGTAAAATGTTTCAGTTTTATGTGTGTTGAAAGATTGTTTACAAAGAAGGTTAATAAACAGCATTTCTTTTGTAACAATATATTCTGACATCATAGAGTAGTAATGTCCTTTATTCAATTTTAACCTATGGTAACCTTAGGTTAAAGGTAGGTCAAAGTGTGCATGTCATGATCTTTTTACATAGATACATTAAAAATGTAATTAAACTTTCACTGAACTTCTTTGATGTCAATTTATGTCAGTACACTAGGCGTCACAGCATAGTCGATAATAGAAATTTTTATATAATCTAAGTTTTTATTCTTAATTTCAAAAGAAAATATCTAAATAAATGCTATGGTGGTGCTATGACTTCTCATCTGTAGATATATTCTGTTTCCTTACAATAGCATCAGATTGTAAAACCAATTAAAAATGTATGGTTGTAGATATTGACGTGCCAGAATATATAATTTCAACCTCTTCTTGCTTTACTGATATACCACCGTTTCTTCACTCCACACTGATATGCTCCTTCTGTATCTTTTGCTTTTTAAAAAACTGAAAATTCTCTAATTGCTATTCAATGTTTGTAATTGGGAGAAAGAGCTGTTTCTACACTACATAAATGAGAAGACTTTTACCAGCAAAAAATTATAATATGCAGAGAAAGCTTGATAAGTTTGGATGAAACTTTAATATGATTTTAATTTTTTAACCAATCCATAGGTTAGTTAGAAAGCCAGATATATTATAGCAGTTTTGGGATACTCTCATACTGTGTTATGTTTTTGTTTTAAAATACATATTTAAAGGTTATATGTTGATTGTCAAACATAATGTATGGTTTAGTAAGTATATTTTTTCTATGTTGATTGTGCAAACAATGTATGGTTTAGTAAGTATATTTTTTGTATGTTGATTGTCAAAACATAATGTATGGTATATTTTTTCTATGTTGATTGTCCAAACATAATGTATGGTTTAGTAAGTATATTTTTTCTATGTTGATTGTGCAAACAATGTATGGTTTAGTAAGTATATTTTTTGTAATCATTATGATTGGACAATCAATGTAGAAAAAAAATATAATTACTAAACCATACATTGTGGTTGGACAATCAACATAGAAAAAAATATACTTACTAAACTAATCATTATGATTGGACAATCAATGTAGAAAAAAAATATACTTACTAAACCATACAACTAAGTGCAAAAGGCTTAAAGTGCTAAATTTCTTGGTTTTTAATGTATATATATATTTTTAAACAAAAGTAAATACAATGTAAAAATTAAACTTTAGGTTAAATAAAATTTTTCCCTGAAGAATGCACAAAGACTGTCATCTTATGATGTAACTTGATACTTGGATCAAGATCTTGCTGAGTGATTTGTCACTTTGTTACACATTTACCTCACTGAACTAGATCAACTAATAACACATTGTCAGTCAACAATAGTTAGGCTTGCTCAGACTGTTTATGATAAATAAATGTAATTGCTTGTTACAATCTGCAGTTATTCTAGAAAGTAAAAAATTATTTTTCAGCTTTTGGTATAGGTTTTACTACTATTAGTTTTAGTATACAGAAAAGAGATAAAGGATAAGGTTTTACTTAAAAAAAAGTTAGTCATATAGGATATTTTTTAGATGTTATGCAAATAAGATATGAAAATTTGATCTATTTTTATTCTTAACACAAAAATTACCTTTCACTCAGTTTAACTCAGTAAAGGCTTTACAAATTCACAGACGAATCTTTAGTAAGAAGTCTGATATTTTGTGTACAACAGACTTGTAATATTTACCAAAATTTCATAAAGATTAACTACATTCAGAGCTATAATATGTATAGTTTCATGGTTACATGTTCATTATAAGTGACTGAGCTCATGTAGAGAGATTAAAAATGTAACAACCAGTCGTGGTTTGCTCAAATTATAAAAATTGAAACAATAAGATACATCAGTTGTATTTGCTGTGATGAACTAGATCATCTATTATTACTGATAATCAACATCAGTCATGGTTTGTTCAGGTTGTAAAAAACAGGAAAGTATGAAGCAATCACATTTACTGTAGTGAACTAGGTCTACTAGTAATACTGATAGTCAAAATTAGTCATGGCTTGCTTAGATTGTAAAAACGGAAACAATAACAACAGTCATATTTACTCATTAATAATGCTGGTTATTGTCATTGTTTTCATCAGCCAAGGTTAAGTTAGGTAGTAAAATCTGAACTGATGAACCAGATGAATAATGTTGGTTGTCAACATCATCTATAACTAATCAAAAGTAAGCAAAGGAGATATAATTTGATAATAAGAAACACCACAGATACAGTATTCCTATCAACAAGTTTATTCAAACTATTGGACGTTTTTATCATCGGTGTCCAGGTGGTTAGGGTGCTCGACTTGCAATCTGAGGGTTGCAGGCTTGAATCCCTGTCCCACCAAACACGCTCGCCCCTTCAGCTGTGGGAATGTTATAATGTAATGGTCAATCCCGCTATCCATTGGTTAAGGAGTAGCCCAAGAGTTGGTGGTGAGTGGTGATGACTAGCTGCCTTCCTTCTTGTCTTTCACGACTAAATTAGGGGCAGCTGGTGCAGATATCCCTTGTGTAGCTTTGCGTGAAATTCAAAACAAAAATTTATCTTCAGCATAAAGTAAAATAAATATTGTAATTGAAAACTGTTAATGTTAATATAGAGAATGATAAAACATGATGACACGACAATTACAACAGATTTAATGGGAAAGTGCTTATTGCATTGTTTCTTTCGTTAATAGCTTTAGGTGAAAGCAACCAGTCATCAGATTATTAGTTATTATCTGTGAAAGAGTGAGTATAAGTAAATAAAATATGAACAGGAATTAGAAAGATTTTTCAGATTTAAAAGAGATAACCTCATGTTCATGAATTCTTACTTATAAATGACATTGTTTTACCAGTATCTATTAGATAGACTGGCAGCTATCACATGTATAAAATTTAAAAAAATTCATGAATGTAATAGCTTGGGTATCTGGCTTTAAAGTGAAAGAAAGATCTTGGAGTTATTTTTTTTTACAATGCTCTGCTTGCCCCGGAAAGAAAGGGAGAGATTATTTATAAAATTGACGTATTAATTTGTATAGCATGTTTTGTTTTTTAGAAGATTTGGAAGGAAGTTAATTCCACTATGCAAAGGTTGATAGCTAGAATATATTTAGTAGCCTCTATCCATAAGACAGGAAACAAGATTCAGTTTGTAGATGTAAGGAATAAAAATAAGGTCTGTTTATTTTGTTTTTTCTAAAAGTCTCAGGTTGAGAAATTGTTACGATTGTGTGTTAAAAGGAGTTATAAAAAGGTAGTCTGTTTTTGTTTCAATTGACAGGTAAATTTAATGTTAGGGTGTCGGTAGTTAAGATAATTTTATAATTTGTTTTTGTGTTTATTACTCTTAATACAGTAGTTAAGATAATCCAAAAATTTCATACACAGTCTTCAGAATTAAAAAGTACAAGGTATCATCTACATACTGTTTATAGGAGAATGGTCTGATCTCAGCTAGACAGTTGTCCAGCCTTCGATCTTTGAAGTGGTAAAGAAAAGTGTTGGCTAGGGTCAGGCCAAATAGGGACCCTGTAGCTACACTGCCAATCAGGTCGAACAGGGTTTTCTAAGAAGAGGAACTGAATTTGTGCAATGGAGAATTTGAGAAGACATCTAAACTCATTACAATTTAAACCATTAATATGTGCAGTATTTTCTTTAAAAAGATTGGAGAGACAAATCTTTGTAGTTTTAAGAAAAGGAATGTTAGTGGAGAGAGAAGTAATGTCAAAGCTTGTCATAAAGTAGTTAGGGCAAGAAGGTAGAGAACTTGTTGTACAAAGTTATAGGAATTATTGACAGTAAACTCTTTAGTAGTAAATATTTTGTAAGACTGTAGGAGTGGGAGGTCAGAGAGGAAAGGATAGGTATAAGAGAAGTATCTTTTAATTTTTTCCATGCACTTTCTAAAGGCCATATAAAATACCAAGTCTAGAGCCATGGGATTAAACTCAAAACTGAAACCTTTGTTTTTTAAGGTTCTAAGTGTGTGTGAATAAATTCTTCACATTAGATGGTGAGTGTAAGACAGTTTTAAGAAGGAGTTTAAACTATGTCTGATCACTGATAATGGTGGTCATTTTCATTCAAAATAACAATACCATTGCCTTTGTGTGGTCAGGTAATAACAATATTAGTGGGTTATGACAAGTCTTTTTAGAGCAACAATTTATTCATTAGAGAGGGAAGTAGTAGTTTTAAAATTATTGAAGCTATAAAAAGAGGATAGAGTGAAATTTTTAAATTTAATTTCAAAGTGAATTTTGCTGGAGTGTTGTTCTTTAGGTTTGCAGAAAATAAGAAATTATCTCAAATACTTACATGGATTTTCATATTTCTTCCTGAAAGAAAGATGATTCATTCATTATTTATTTATTTGATGCAAAATAACACTGAATGACATTGACTGATGACTCATATGATGGGTATTGTTAGGCTGGAAACATCAGCTACATCAAAAGTTTATCCTATGCACCACAGTGCATTTGTTTGATTATTTAAGCAACCACGTGCCATCTATTTAATTATCTGCTCGGTGTCCACGAACTTTATTTATATAGAGAAGTAAGTTACCTAAGCACAAGCTTGTAAGGTTTGCACATGATTAGATGATGTATATCCTAACTTCAGTGAAACACAATGAGATTAATTTTCAGTATACAAGTTAACAGGTACTGTAACATTCAACAGGTTTTATTTCTAATCAGTATACAAGTTAACAGGTACTGTAAAATTGAACAGGTTTTATTTCTGATGCAAAAAATATAAGAAAAAATGAACATATAATGAATATGATGGTAAAAATGTAATGGGATAATGTCAGTTAGACTTATAACTGCAATACTGGTCTGGAATTATTAAATTGGCATTTGAGTTACTGAATCTTATCCTAAAATAATTATAACAAGTTTTAAACAAACCATCTGTAGTCTGACAGTCAAGTCTGAGATATTTAGTGTAAAATATTTTAACAGGTATTCAAACATAGACTTATGAGCTAGTTGTTCTGCATATAAGCAAAAGACTTGACTGCACTCATGTTCATTCTCACCATGTTATTACCTATAATTTCCACAGCAGCTGGAGATCTTAGAAAATATTCAGTCTTGTTCATAATATTTTCACCTGGAAGTCTTCTTACGAACATTTTCATTCAGTTGGCCGAAACTACCTGCTAGTCTGCAGAGAGAAATATTTCCCATAGCTTTAATTACTGCAATAAAAAACAAGCACTTCTATAACCAAATTTATATAATTATCTACATGACTTGCATGCGATGCTTGTTCAGTCATCCAAGCACTTCACTAAAGTGATTACTGATCTCAATCATGAGGCACTTCGTTACTTGCAACATTTCCACTTCTGTAAAGTGATGTCTGATCTCAAGGCTGTACACAATCATGAAGCACGTCAGTACTTGAAACATTTCTACTGCTGCAAAATGATGACTGATCTTAAAGCTGTACATAATCATGAAGCACGTCATTAGTTGAAACATTTCCACTGCCGTAAAGTGATGTCTGATCTTAAAGCTGTACACAATCGTGAAGCACGTCATTAGTTGAAACATTTCCACTGCTGTAAAATGATGTCTGATCTTAAAGCTGTACATAATCATGAAGCACGTCATTAGTTGAAACATTTCCACTGCCGTAAAGTGATGTCTGATCTTAAAGCTGTACACAATCATGAAGCACGTCATTAGTT
>NW_013666591.1:61867-65879 GCF_000517525.1 Limulus polyphemus | reverse complement strand
AAATGATGACTGATCTTAAAGCTGTACATAATCGTGAAGCACGTCATTAGTTGAAACATTTCCACTGCTGTAAAATGATGACTGATCTTAAAGCTGTACACAATCATGAAGGACGTCATTAGTTGAAACATTTCCACTGCTGTAAAGTGATGACAAATCTTGAGGCCTTTCCATTTCTTGATATTACAGTACAAATACAATTCAAAAAGCGTATTAATTTGTTGGAAGAAAAGATGATTAGTTGAATTTTTGCCAAGTATTATCAATTTTTATCAGAACAGAGTAAAAAAAAAATTTTTGGCGTGAATGATTCTAGAGAACAATTATACTTGGAAACCGACGTGAATAGTTCTACAGATCAGTTATTATTTGTTACCGACTGAATAGTTAAACAGATCAGTTATACTTGGTTACCGACGTGAGTACTTCTACAAATCAAGCATAGGTGGTTACTGACGGGAGTAGTTCTACAGAACAGTTCTACTTGGTTAATGACGAGAATAGTTCTACAGAGCAGTTATACTTCGTTACTGGCGTGAGTACTTCTACAAATCAATCATAGATGGTTACTGACGTGAATAGTTCTACTTGGTTAATAACGAGAATAGTTCTACGGATCAGTTATACTTCATTACTGACGTGAATGGTTCTACAGATAAGTTCTACTTAATTACCGACGTGAATACTTCTGTAGATCAGTTACACGTGGTTATTGACATGAATAGCTCTATAAATCTGTTGCATTTGGTAATTGATGTGAATAGTTCTACAGATGAGTTCTACGTGGTATCTAACGTGAATAGTTCTATAGACCAGTCAGATATAGTTACTGATGTGAGTATTTCTATAGATTAATTAGATATGATTACTGACGTGAATAGTTCGACAGATCAGTTCTACCTCGTTATCGACGTAAAAAGCTCTACAGATCAATTATACTTGAGTACCAACGTGATAGTTCTATAGACAGGTAAATATGGTTAGTGACGTCAATAGTTCTACAGCGCAGTTGTACTTTCATACAGACATGAATAGTTCTAATTATCAGTTATTCTGATGTGAATAGTTCTATACATCAGTTATATTTGTATACTGACTTGAATAGCTCTACCAATCAGTTATATTTGTATACTGACTTGAATAGTTCTACCAATCAGTTATACTTCACCACCGACGTGAATAGTTGTACAGAGCAGTTCCACTTTGTAGCCGACGTGAATTGTTCTATAGACCAGTTATACTTGAATTCCAACGTGATCAGTTCTACAAGTCGGTCCTACATAGTTACTGACATGAATAGCTCAATTGATCAGATATACTTGGTTACTGAGGTGAATTCTTTTATTGATCAGTTACATATGGTTACTGACTTGAATAGTTCTATAGATTAGTTATATTTGTTTACTCACGTAAATAGTTCAAGAGATCAGGACTACTTGGTTACTCACGTGGATTGTTCTATTATTCAGTTATATTTCGTTACAGACGTGAATAGTCTACAGATCAATCATACTTCTACATAGTTAATGACGTGAATACTTCTATAGATCAGATATACTTGGTTATTAATTTGAATAGTTGTATAGACCAGTTGCTCTTTGTGACTGGTGTGAATAGTTCTACAGATCAGTTATACTTGGGTTACTGACGTGAATAGTTCTATAGATCAGTTCTACTTGCATACCGACATGAATAGTTCTATTTATCACTCATCTTGAAACCCGGTTTCTAGCGTTGTAAGTCCGCAGACATGCTGCTGTGCCACTGTGGGAGTTTATTTTAGAGGATGGAACATCCGAGATGGACTAATAGGTCCCATGTTGTCCGAAAACTTTATGTTATGTTAAAACCCAAACACACTGTGTGACTCTATTTAAGCATTCTGGTTTTGGTACTAAAGAAGCATAACAAGATAAACGGTAAAAACATAAATATTTTTACCACTCTTAGAACACTTGTTTCTTATAATTTATAACAGATTGTAATATGGTATATTATTTGAAAATTAATTAAAACGTAATATTTCAGCCGAAGTGAGACTGGAACTCCAGTTGCCAAAGGAAGCTAACAACACAGATGCAGCATCTTAAGTTACTATGCTATAGACTCAAAACAGTTTTTCTTTTCCTCCTCTAGGAACTTTAATCGTTGTTTGTTTGTAATTAAGCACAAAGCTACACAATGGGCTATCTGTGTGCTGCCCACCACTGGTATCGAAACCCGGATTCTAGCGTTGTAAGTCCACAGACATACCGCTGTGCCACTGGGGGGGCTTTGTTGTTGTTTGTAGAATTTCGCGCAAAGCTAGTCCACATTTATCTGTATTAGTCTTTTTTTCATTTTGAAGTGATAGACCAGGCGGAAGCAGTGATGTAGTGCTGAATAAAAAAGCGAAGGAACGTGTTTTGAAAGTGTTACTATTGTTGATATTTATTACGTCGCCTATGCTATACATAAAAACACTTATATCAGAAATAGTATTTGAAAATTGCAATTGAAATCTACATTTGAAAATGTTACAATATAAAAATTAATTTTGTCTCATCTTGAACTTTTGAATTCCCAGATAACTTATTAACAGAACTTCCAAACTTCGTCCATAGTGAGTTATTTGGACTTGGTTACTCTTCTAGTTTCCTGTTTTGAATCAGAGGGACGTGAAGTTTAATGAACATGAGATTTGTCACATGGTTGATTAACAGCCAAGACCTCGTTTCCGTAATGATAAGGTTTATGCTGCTAAAGTCTTGTTCGCATTCAGAAGAACTGTATGGGATGACTTCTGAACACCTGATTAAATAATTCAGATCTGACGTAATATGGCGCCCACAGTTGTTTAGAAAGTCTCTGTAAGCTGTGATTGTTTTTGAAAATGGCAGTTTGAAACGTTTGCAAAGGGAATATATTTCCTTTTCTCCAAAGCCTGGATTTATCTCTGCTGACCACTCATTGACTTCTAATGTACAGAGCTCAAAAATTATGTTTGGAATGAAATTAGAAGCGCGTGGCCATGACCCAGTTGGTTCATGAGAAGAAGTTGGTGTGAATAACTGTTGTTTCATATTGTTAATGATACTAGTTATAAACTGACCATGATTGGTTGAAACAATCTTGTTGTTATCTGTCAATGTTATTGATGGAAGCTACATTTCCTTAATGGCATTCTCTGCTTCTAAGATCTTTTTATCCTTTCGTTCCTTCATTGCTTCCAAAAATCGTATGCTGCGACGAATTAACTTGTCTGCATAAAGTATAGTAATAACCCTTTCCTGTAAGGCTTCTAAAGTGATGAGCAAGAAGGCTAATTTGAAATACTATCTAAACCAAAACAGACCATATTTATGTTATTGGAAACTAAACTTTTATTGCTTACAGTAAGCATAGTAAAATAGGGAACAGGATATTCATAAGTTCTTATACACTTTTACATCTATATCGCTAAATCCCGACCACCCTGGGAGGATAAATAACATTCAAATACCTAACAAGTTCATTGAACTGGATCAGATTTTGTACAGAACCATATCATTTTCTCTCACATCTATATAGTGCTTTAGACAGTGATCGTTACAGTCACTATACTGCAAACAGGCCGATAAACCCAACCCCACTGTGTTTTCTAAGCTGGTAAAATTCTGCGTATTGCGCTGCATGAGCATATTTGCTATCGACAGTGTCACGTAAACATTCTAATGTCAAGAATGACGACTGACTGCTTTATTTTCGGAAGGTTTCGACTTCAGCCGCTAATAGCAAAATAAACATAGAAAATAGGTGTGAAAAGATTGGAAGTAGAAATTCTTAGAAGATTTAGTTTGGAATTTCGTGATCCATACTGAAAAGTCCCGACAGTACTATTCATTTTGTTTCGTCTAGTTTCAAAGTCAGCTGCTAACAATATAATAACTACAGAAAGTAAGTGTGAAAAGGTGAGAAGTATAAACTCTGACCATAACTTGTTTGGAACTTTGTGATCAATACTAACAGAACTACACATTTTATTTTGCATTTT
>NW_013666591.1:51182-60867 GCF_000517525.1 Limulus polyphemus | reverse complement strand
CTTTGCGCGAAATTCCAAAACAAACAAACAAACTTTGATTACTTGCCTACAACCTGGAGGAAAGGGTTAATGATTATTTCCCTTATTTCTTCTATGGATGAACAAAACTTCACGAAGCTACAGATTTGTAAGGTCCGATTCGTTCGAAATAGTGAGAGAATGGCATTCCGGCTAAAAATAAAGGTACGCCATTCCCACACCAATGGGCAGAAGACAGCTATTCAACACCACTCATCACCAACTCATACGCTAATCTAATGAAAAAAAGTGGGATTTGGTCGTTACTCTTTTAACTCACAGAGCACGATTTTTTATTTTTTTTTGGTTGTAATAGAGCACAGAACCCTGGATCCACAGTTCGGCATATTAATCATTGGGCCACGGTCGGCCCAGGCATTTAAGCCATTAGTTATAACAAATGGTTTTTTGAGAGAAATTTAGTATTGTTACTAGTATTAAATACAGTTATTTTCAAACTTTTGACATATGTAGCGCCTTGAAATATATATTTATACACATAATCCAATAAATAGTGGTCAAGCGAATGGACAAGAGTGAATTCTAATTTATTATATTTCATTTCAAAAATACTTTTATAAACTTTTATTCCTATGAAAATTACTTTTGAGTTGAAATACCTGTATCAGAAGTTAAAAAATATATATATATTTTTTATTTTCAGAGCTAAAATTCTGTGGAGATTGAATACATTTGACTGTCTCAGTAATATTGTTATTTTTATAGTGTCTTGTATTAATTTAACCTGTAGCTTTGTATATATGTTCAGCTATCCCCTCCCACAGTTGTGAAGCTAACAGGATCAAATTTAGTAGGCAGTCTCGGGGTGGCCTGGGGAGTGTCCTAATATATATATGGCACATCTTCTCTATTAAGGGGGTTAAAACCTGCCCGGAAAGTCACTCAGGCATGACTGTGGTTTAAGAGTAGTCTTCCAGGATTGTTGAATCATCAGATTTTGTGTTTTCCTGGACCTCAAGGGATGCCGGGGCCGCCATGTTTAGCTATGTATCTATCTTTGACTAGCTAATTCTTCCCACAGTTTTGGATGTAGCTGAACTAACCTTAGGAGGCGCAATCGGGATGGTCCAAGAGTGTTCTTACTAAGAGGATACTGGGTGGGGTGGAGGAGCTAAAACGCCAGAAAGGTCACCCAGGCATGATGAGAGTCAAAACTTCGTATTAAGGATCGCTGAATTAGAATATGGCATCGGATCTTTTTGTTCTTAACCTCCTCTCTGGGTCACGAGAGTGTAATGTTTGAAATGGTGTTCATACTGCCACAAGCTAGTGTGACCAATCTTGGCACACATGTTTAGGAACCACTGGCAGACTCCTACCCCCTGGAGTAATCTAGAATAATAACAGCGAGTGTCTATGTGTGTGTGACCACCATAACTCCAAGAGGAAAGAACACAGAAACCTGAAATTTTGCACACATACTAAGTGGACCCTGAAAGTGTGCACCTGGGTATTATTACTCATCCACATGCGTGCGCATCTTTTTAGGGAGCAAGGAAGGGAAAAAGCACATAGAAAAGTATATGTTACCACGATAGCACCAAGAGGAATGAACCTAGGAACCTGAAATTTTGCATCCATACTAAGTGGACCCTGAGAGTATGCACCTGAGTATTATTACTTATCTACGTGCGTGCGCGAATCAGCATAAAAAAGAAATGTGTCTGCAATGGAATGTTAGTGTTTTAACTATTATAGGATATTATAGTGTTTTTCTTTAACTGTTATGAGATGTCATAGAGTGATTTTTTAAACTATTACGGGCTATTATAGGATATTTTTAATTATTATGATATGTTAGAGTGTTTTAACTATTATGGGGTGTTATAGTGTTTGTCTTTAAGTATTATAGGAAGTTATAGTGGTTCTTAAACTATTATGGGATGTTATACTGTCGAGAACGCTTCCACGCTCTTTTTTTAGTAATGATCAGCAATATACATTGTCACTTAGTAACAAAGCTATTATGGAATGTTATAGAGTGTTTTAACTCTTATGGGTTGTTATACAGTAGTTTTTACCTGATACAGAGTGTTTTAACTATTATTGGACTGGCGTATAGCCCGTCAAAAATGACGGGGCAAGTACTACCACCCCCACCCCATAGTATACCCAAACATCACATTTGAGAGCTAACTGAAATAGATACATTTTGCGAAATCAAGCTTGACAAACAAAGAGGCAGAAAAGTGTAGTCGAGGCAGTCAACTGTCGGTAAACTCTTTTTAATGATGAAAGCTAGCGAAAAACCACACAGCAAGGAAGTGGTTACTTATATAACAACTTCTAATATATAGACTATTTACGTTGGTACTCAAGAATAGCTGATCTATAGAACTATTCACGTCGGTACTGATGTATAAGTGATCAATAGAACTATTCATTTCGATAACCAAGGGGAACTGATCTGTAGAACCAAAGTTCTATCCAAATAGGTAAATTATTCAGAAATGATGAGCACCACCACATGACTGATCGTTCTTCTGCAATTAAATATTTTAGCTTGTAACTTGATTTTTAAATCTGTGATGAAAAACTTGTCTAAAATTACACTAACTAGCTAAATCTAGCACAAACTAGCTAAATTACCTGGCTTCGTACAGGTCATTAGTTTGATAGTTTGTGTATTCTGTACCCATTTTAGCATAAAAGTATAACCTATATACTTTTTTACTAAGCAACATGACATAAAAGCCATTGTTGGAACGCATTGTTACCAAAACGCACTGTTTTTGCCTACAGATCAGTTCCCCTTGGTTATCGAAATGAATAGTTCTATTGATCACTTATACATCAGTACCGACGTGAATAGTTCTATAGATCAGCTATTCTTGAGTACCAACGTGAATAGTCCTACAGATCAGTTATACTTTAGTGCCGACGTGAATAGTTCTACAGAACAGTTCTACTTGGTTACCGACGTGAATATTTCTATAGATCAGTTATATTTCAGTACCGACGTGTGTAGTTCTACAGATCAGTTAAACTTCAGTACCGACGTGAATAGCTCTACAGAGCAACTCTACTTGGTTACCAACGTGAATAGTCCTACAGATCAGTTATACTTGATTTGCGACCTGAATAGTTCTACAGGTCGGTTCAACATGGTTACTGACGTGGATAGTTCATATCGATCAGTTATACTTGGTTACTGACATGAATAATTCTACAGATCAGCTATACTCGGTTACTGAATTGATTGTTCTATAGATCAGTTACCGAAGTGAATAGTTCTATCAGTAAATTATATTTAGTTACCAACGTCAATAGTTATACTTCGATACTGACGTGAATAGTTCTACAGATCAGTTACATTTGGTTACTGACGTGAATAATTCTAGAGAACAATTATACTTGGTAACCGACGTGAATAGTTCTACAGAACAGTAATACATGGTTACCGACATGAATAGTTCTATAGCTCAATTATACTTGCTTATTGACGTCAATAATTCAACAGATCAGTTATATTTGTTTACTGACGTGAATAGTTCAACAGATCAGTTATATTTGTTTACTGACTTGAATAATTCTTCAAATCATTCATAGATGGTTACTGTCGTGAATAGTTCTACAGACCAGTTCTACCTGGTTAGTAACGAGAATAGTTCTACAGATAAGTTCTACTTAATTACTGACGTGAATAGTTCTGTGAATCCGATACACGTGGTTATTGGCATGAGTAGCTCTATAGATCAGTTACATTTGGTAATTGACGTGAATAGTTACCGACATGAATAATTCTACAGATCAGTTACATTTGGTTACTGACGTGAATAGTTTTACAGACCAGTTCTACTTAGTTAATGACGTGAATAGTACTACATGGTTACCGACGTGAATTGTTCTATAGATCACTTATACTTGAGTACCGACGTGAATAGTTCTAAAGAGGAGTTCCACATGGTTACCGGCGTGAGTAGTTCTATTTGGTTTCTTATGTGAATAGTTCTATAGATCACTCATACTTGAGTGCCGACCCGAATAGTTCTACTTGGTTACCAATGTGAATAGTTCTATAAATCAGTTATACTTCAGTACCGACCTGAATAGTTCTACAGATCAGTTACACTTTATTAATGACGTGAATAGTTCTAGTGAACATTTATAGTTGGTAACCGACGTGAGTACTTCTACAGAACAGTAATACATGGTTACGGACATGAAAAGTTCGATAGATCAATTATACTTGCTTTCTCACGTCAATAGTTCCAGAGATCAAATATATATGTTTACTGACGTGAATAGTTCTACAGATCAGTTATACTTAGTTACCGACGTGAATAGTTCCAGAGGTCAGTTGTACTTGGTTTTGACGTGAGTACTTCTACAAATCAACCTTAGATGGTTACTGACGTGAATAGTTTTACAGACCAGTTCTACTTGTTACCGATGTGAATAGTTCTAAATATCAGTTATATCCTCTTACTGACATGAATAGTGCTACAGATTAGTTATACTTCGTTACTGATGTGAATACTTCTGTAGATCAGACAGACTTTGTTATCAACGTGAATACATAACGTTACTAACGTGAATAATTCTACAGATCAGTTATACTTGGTTACTGATATGAATAGTTCTACAGATGGGTTATACTTGGTTACTAACGTGAATAGTTTTACAGATCAGTTATGCTTCGTGACTGACGTGAATAGTTCTACAGATCAGTTATCCTTCGTTACTGAGGTGAATAGTTTTATAGATCAGTTACATACGGTTTCTAACGTGAATAGTTCTACAAATTATTTATACTTGCTTACTGACGTGAATATTTCTACAGATCAGTTATACTTGGTAACTAACGTGAATATTTCTCTAGATCAATTACATATAGTTACTGACGTGAATATTTCTGTAGATTCATTCGATATGGTTACTGACGTGTATAGTTTTATAGATCATTTACATGTAGTTACTTTCGTGAATAGTTCTATTCATCAGTTATACTTGGTTACCGACGTGAATAATTCTATCGATCAGTTATATTTTGTAACTGACGTGAATTCTTCTATAGATCAGTTACATATGGTTACTGACGTGAATAGATCTATAGATTAGTTGTACTTGCTTACTGTCGTCAATAGTTCCATACATTAGTTATATTTGTTTGCTAACGTGAATAGTTCTACAAATTATTTATACTTGCATACTGACGTGAATATTTCTACAGATCAGTTGTAGTTTGTTTACGACGTGAATAGTCCTACAGATCAATTATCTTTCGTTACTGACGCAAATAGTTCTATATATTAGTTCTACTTGGTTACCGACGTGAATAGTTCAACAGTTCAGTTATACTTCAATACTGACGTGAATAGTTCTTCAGATCAGTTACATTTCGTTACTGACATAAACAGTTATACATATCAGTTTTATTGAGTACCGACGTGAATGGTTCTACAGATCAGTTATACTTTGTTCCTGACATGAATAGTTCTACAGATCAGTTAAACTTGGTTACTGATGTAAATAGTTGTACAGATCAATTATACTTCGTTACTGACGTAAATGTTCTACAGATCAGATATACTTGAGTACGAACGTGAATATTTCTACATATCAGTTTTCATTGTTACTGGCGTGAATAGTTCTAGAGATCAGTTATACTTCGTTAGTGACGTGAATAGTTCTATAAATCAGTTATACTTGATTACTAACGTGAATAGTTCTACAGATCAGTTATACTTTGATACTGACGTGAATAGTTGGACAGATCAATTACACATGGTTACTGACATGAGTAATTCTACAGATCAGTTCTACTTGGTTACCGACGTGAATTGTTTTAAAGATCATTTGCTCTTCGTTTTTGACGTGAATATATCTAAAGATCAGTCCAATTTAGTTACCGACGTGAATAGTTCTACAGAACTGTTATACTTGGTTACCCAGATAAATACTTCTCCAAACCAGTCATACTTTGTTACTGAGTTGAATAGTTCTATAGGTCGGTTAGATATGGTTACTGATGTTATTAGTTCTTCAGATTAGTTCTACTTGGTTTCTGACCTGGCAAGTTTTACACTTCAGTTATTGTTGAGTACCGACGTGAATAGTTCTACAGATGAGCCATACTTGGTTACTGGCAGAAATAGTTCTACAGATCAGTTACATATAGTTACTGACGTGGATAGTTCTATAGAAAAGTTATACTTGGTCGCTGACGTGAATACTTCTACAAATCAGTTTCATATGGTTACTGACGTCAATAGCGTAGATCAGATACATATAGATACCAATGTCAATAGTTCTACAGATCAGTTCTACTGGGTTGCTAAAGTGAATAGTTCTACAGAAAAGTTATAACTGTTTACTGACGTGAATGGCTCTACCGATCAATTATACTTGGTTACTCACGTGAATAGTTCTACAGATCCTTTGAACTTGGTTAACGACGTGAATAGTTCTGCAGATCAATTATACAGGAGTACCGAAATAAATCGTTCTACAGATCAATTCTACTTAGTCACTGATGTGAATAGTTCTGAAGGATCAGCTCTACTTGGTTACCGACGTGAATATATCAATGATACGTAGTTCCAACGTAAACAGTTCTACAGATCAGTTCTATTTGGTTACGTCATTAGTTATATAGATAATTTCTACTGGATTACTGATGTGAATAGTTCTACACATTAGTTACATATTGTTACTGACATGAATAGTCCTACATATGAATTATACTTGAGTACCGACAGAAATAGTTCCCCTGATTTATTATAGTTCAGTTCCAACGAGAAAAATTCTAGAGATCAGATTTATTTGCTTATTGACGTGAATAGTTCTTCAGAGCAGTTATACTTAAGTACCGAGGTGAATTGTTCTGTATATCAGTCAGAGTTAGTTACTGACGTGAATAGTTCTACGGATCAGTTCTACATAGTTACGGACGTGAATAGTTCTATAGATCATTTACATATGGATACTACCGTGAATAGTTCTACAGATCACTTCTACTTGGTTACTGACGTGAATACTTCTATAGATCAGATACATATGATTACTGACGCCAATATTTCTATAGATCATTTACGTATAGTTACTGAAAGCCAATGGTTCTACAGATCACTTACATATGGTTACTGAAAGCCAATGATACTACAGATCAGTTCCACTTGGTTACTGACGTGAGTACTTCTACAGACTAGTTCTAATTTGTTACTGACTTGAATAGTTCTACAGATCAGTTATATTTAGTTACTTACGTGATTAGTTCTGTAAATCATTTATACTTGGTTACTCAAGTGAATAGTTCTATAGATCAGTTCTACTTGGTTACTGACGTGATAAGTTTTGTAGATCATTTATACTTGGTTACTCAAGTGAATAGTTCTATAGATCAGTTCTACTTGGTTACTGACGTGATTAGTTTTGTAGATCATTTATACTTGGTTACTCAAGTGAATAGTTCTATAGATCAGTTCTACTTGGTTACTGACGTGGTTAGTTTTGTAGATCATTTATACTTGGTTACTCAAGTGAATAGTTCTTGAGATCAGCTATACTATCTGTCATTTGGGCACGTCACTATCATTGTTGCACGTTATTTCCTTTGTATTTAGAAAACGTTTCTGATGGATGCTCGTACCCGAAATTGAGTAGAATTGAATATAGTTGTTTTTAATTAAAATATGAACTTAGTATTTGAGTCAGCTCTAGCTGTTCAGAATTTTATGAATACCTGAAATAATGTGTTGGTATACCATAACTTGCAGTTGCTAGTTCTCTGTATATAAAAAAAATAAATTTTTTTTACATTTGTGCTGTTGAATGAAGTTGCATTTAATTAAGTTAACTGAATATACACCAGATGACGCTAGCCACTAAACTAGAAATAAAAAACGAATATTCTCTCTATGTCGCGAATAACTTACGAATACCTTGCCAGTTTTCATAAAGGACGTGTTTATAACACTAAGGTTAACTTTACATGCTAAGCCAACTTCTTTAATTTCCAGCCTCAGCTTGTTCATAAGCAACCATTTATATATATATAAGGAGGATCAATTCATCATTTGGCCCATCTGAAAATAGTTTGAATCGACAGCTACGTCACACCTGTCTAGGGCATGTTAAGCGCACTCTATCTAGTGGATCTTAGACTTGTATGTTATTTCACACGAGTTAACAACCTTCTTTTATTGGACCCTATGTAGCCTCGCTAACAGAAGGGAAAAGTAAATTCATAAATACTTTGAAGTTAGGTTTAAAAGCGCATCTCAGCTGTATTTGAGGATATTCTACCAGTACATTTCTTAAGTGATTTTTAACAACCAAAGAACATACACCCATGTACGACAAGCTAATAACAGCATGATATTTTAGAACTTCGATATATATTGATAGTATACTCAGGCTTCGCTTATTTAGATAATGACGAAATATTCTGTCAATAATATAAATAGGTTTGGTTTGTTTTAAATTTCGCACAAAGCTACTCGAGGGCTATCTGCGCTAGTCATCCTTAATTTAGCAGTGATAGACTGGAAGGAAGGCGGCTAATCAACACCAACTCTTGAGCTACTCTTTTACCAACGAATATTGGAACTGGCCGTCACATTATAACGCTCCCACGTCTTAAAGGACAAGAATGTTCGGTGGTGGAGATTCGAAGCCACGACTCACAGATTGCAATTCGAGCGCCCTAACCATTAGGCATAGGTGCGAGGATAAGTGATATTCTAAATATTACTTGATTTCTTAAGCTATGACAGAAATATCTACATTTCTTTTAAAAAATGCAGAACAGACTGCTATTGTTGATAGATGGGTTGCATTGTACTTCTGGTTGTGAGATCCAGGGTCGAAGTCGTCTGGTTTCTTTCGATAAGATTTTCGCATCTATCTTGAACTCCCTGATGAACTGACGAACGATAAACCGTCGATGATGTCTTACTTGGTTTGACACTCGACATTAACTCTTCTGCGCCTTCTTCCTTACTTCATATCAGCTAAAAGAGCACACAATTAAACAAATGTCTAAATATACTACAGATTTGACCGAACACCTAAAGATGCAAGATATGTATCCAAGTAACTGTATATACCAGACATTTGACCATATGTTTGACCAAATGAGTTAATATTACAAACATTCTATCATATGAATAATTGTACAGAACCTTTGATTAACTATTACAAATGACTAAAAATATGCATTATTAGTCCAAATGATTAAATATATCAAACTTATTTAGAAATTATAAAAATAATACACAATATATAAAACTTAAAGCAAAAATGTTATGAACTTTGAAGAAGTGACAAAAGAAATCATAAATTTGCTAAAGTGGGCATATATGTTAAAAATATATCCAAGTGAGTAAATATATTAAAAATATAGCTTAGTGAGTAAATATATTAGAAATATAGCCAAGTGTGTAAATATATTAAAAATATAGCTTAGTGAGTAAATATATTAGAAATATAGCTTAGTGAGTAAATATATTAGAAATATAGCCAAGTGTGTAAATATATTAAAAATATAGCTTAGTGAGTAAATATATTAAAAATATAGCCAAATGAGTAAATATATTCGAAATATAGCTTAGTGAGTAAATATATTAAAAATATAGCTTAGTGAGTAAATATATTAGAAATATAGCCAAGTGTGTAAATATATTAAAAATATAGCTTAGTGAGT
>NW_013666591.1:41040-50563 GCF_000517525.1 Limulus polyphemus | reverse complement strand
CTAAATATATTCGAAATATAGCCAAGTGAGTAAATATATTCGAAATATAGCCAAGTGAGTAAATATATTCGAAATATAGCCAAGTGAGTAAATATATTCGAAATATAGCCAAGTGAGTAAATACATTCGAAATATAGTCAAGTGAGTAAATATATTAGAAATATACTCAAGTGAGTTAATATATTCGAAATGTGACAAAATGAATAAATATATAATGAGGTTGCCATACTACAGTCTAATATTATAAACCAATTTAATCATGAAGTTTCCATTTTACAATTCCGTACTATCATATTATCATTGTTATAGTAGTAGTCTAATTATTAATTACTATTTCCTTTTTCATTAGTCACTAAATACTGACAAATTTTTATCCTACGTTTTAGCTGATAGTGTACTGACATATTGATGGAAGTCCTGAGAAATATTGTGTAGATGGTGACAGTTGACAGTATTTTATCCTGTGTCTTCTTGATAGACATATTGGGCCGTGTCCGAGGTCTCCCCATTACGACTTGAAACAATTATTTGAATGCTTTTATCAGGTATCCAGGTTTTGCTTATTTCCGTGCTATGAAATCACTTATCTGGATATAGAAGATTTCTTTTAAGCCACTTGGAAGCCTCAGCTGTGGAAAAGCTGAAATAAGTAATGGAAATGAAATGGTGGGACGAGCAGATCTGACAGAAAGTGTTATTTACCAATGAATCCAAGTTTAAGTTGTTTGGCAATAATTAACGGAGCGTGTTTGATGAAGGAACTGGGGACAGTATCACTACTAGGCTACAACAGCTACAAAAAAAAACAAAAAACATGGAGGTGAATTTAAGCAACTTTGGGGTAGATCTATTCGAATGTTGTTAGAGGATAACGCAATTAGCATTAGAAGTACGGACAGATCCTAATAAAATATAGTATTTTATTAACAACACGCCTAATTGGCCAGGGGTTTATGTTTCAGCAGGATTATAATCCTATGCATATGACTAATATGGTTAAAGCCTACCAGAAGAGGAAACAAGCAGTTGGAACACTAGAAACCCTGCCATGGCCTGACCAGAGTACAGATCTGCATACCATTGATGGGATTTGTACCATCCTGGTTAATACTTACCAGGAGAGGAAATATGCAGCTAGAACACTAGAAACCCTGTCATGGCCTGACCAGAGTACAGATCTGAACATCAAGAGGAGCTCAAGATGCAACATGTGTAACATGCACCAGAGCATTTGAAGGAAAACTCCATGCATCTTCGTGAATAAACTCGATGTTAATATGCTGACCAAAAGGTCCTCCTCTAATGAGAGCAGATACTCGTATGTTGTCATTATGGTTCAGCCTATTTAAATTTTGTAGACATCGCTAAGCTTCCATGGTTAAATGAAACAAAACCTTCTACTATAATACAGTATACTTTATCAATGTTTTCATGACTACTTACATTACTGTATACAGTGGCTCAGCGGTAAGTCTGAGGGTTTATAAAACTTTAAAGCTTGTTTCGATACTCGCGGTAGGCAGAGTAAAGATAACCCATTGTGTAGCTGTGTGCTTAACAAGAAGTAAACAGAATATTATATAATTTCTCTCGGATTAATACATCTTTGAAGTGTTGAACATTAGTGAAATGCTTTACTTAATACTTTTTGTATTTGAATTTAAAACATTTAATTTATCAGTGTATCTACATCTTTGATTCCTGTAAATTGATGATACGCTGTTTCAGTGTATATTTATTTTTTAATACTGTAAACTGATGATACGCTGTTTCAGTGTATCATTTTTTAATACTGTAAACTGATGGTACGTTGTTTCAGTGTATATTTATTTTTTAATACTGTAAACTGATGGTACGCTGTTTCAGTGTATCTTTGTTTTTGGATACTGTTAGTCGATAGGGCATTGTCTAAATGTTTTGTATTTACAATTTCTATGCGTTGTTGAAACGTATTAATTTATGTTTACATTCATATCCTTTACATCTACTAAATGTTTTTATTGCATATTATGTATACTTCAACAAAAATGATAATGAAATATATTTTTAATGTTAAGATTGAATGTATCGCCACTCTGTCACAGATAACATTACTGTATCGCCATCTCGCGGGAGTATGCTTAGGTTTAAGTAGGCAGATGTCGCCATTGTCGAACAGCCTCCACCTGTCGTCGTTTGACTGGTCTACATCACCTGCAGAGTCCAGTTATTCTTCATAGGTTAATAAGCATCTTTTAAAATAAATTAACGAAAATAACTAGACTTTGGTTAGCGGTGGTACGATTAACTCAACCTCAAGGTGGTAATTACGGTGTAGGTTCTGATCCGTCGTCATGTTGTCAAGTCCGAGGCATATCTCTGTAGAAACCGGCAGATGGCCATAGCGTAGTGAGCCAAATAGCCCCGAAGCCGTGCTAAAATTAACGGTCCTGAGTTACGTTTTGTTGTGTGTGCAGCGGCCATTGTAAAATTACCTTGTTGATAGCATTACCAATGGGTCTTATTACAGCTGACAACGGAACTCTTTGGTGTACAGAAAAAAAATAGATTAAAAAGAAGGAGAGAAAACACCCAACTCACTAACTGTAACGTAATGAACAGGTTTCAGAGCAGTAAACGTCAACCGCCTTACTAATTATTGGGAATTTAGAATTCAAGGCCATAAAATTGCGTCTGTCTAAATACGTGTGCGTTTGATTGCGTGCTCAGAGTCTGACAAAGGGCTTGAAAAATTGTCGTGTTAAAAGGATCTTTTCTTTAAGTTAACATAATTCATAAGTAATGGAATGTGAAGAATAATACTAACTTTTTAATGTTATTATTATAGAAAAATAAATTCTGAGGGTTGTCAGAAATAATTATTACAGATAATTAAGGTAAGAAATCTATCCCAATTTTCGGTCCGAAAAATTGTTTAAAATCTTGAAGGTATTTGTTTTAATCAACAGGCATCAACCATTTGGTAGCAAAAATTTTGTCACTGTAAGTTAAAGACCTCGATAAATTCCTGGGTGACAAGGATCCTGTTTAAGTTTAACTTCAGGTCTTTATATAAAATGGAAGACCATAACAACAGCGTTGTTCCCTGGTGGAAAGCGTTTAGCCCTTCAAAGACTTCTCTAGATTGTCTTCACAAATCTAAGTAAGTTGTTGAGCACGAAAATTTTACAGCTTTACAAATATAACAGTATATCCGATCATACTGTAAAGGTTTGAAGTTGATATATTACAAAAATTTTGGAATACATTTCATGTTTCAAACACCAGAGTCAAAAGAAAAAAATAACAGTTTGGTCTGCTTTTGGAATAATAGAACTAAGGAAAATTGCTGGTTAAATCTGGAAAAGTTTCTAATTACTGAAAGGGTCAAAATAACAGTCATTACAATAAAAAATATACGAATTGCTCATCAGGTCTGTATGTCATGTTTGTCATCTGAAATAATTAAAGTTAGTTTTGTGTTTAATATCACAATAATTACATATTACCACTTTTAATAATAAATAAATATCCGAATTGCTCATCAAGTCTGTATGTCATATTTGTCATCTGAAATACTTAAAGTTAGTTTTGTGTTTAATATCACAATAATTGCATATTACCACTTTTAACAATAAATAAATATACGAATTGCTCATCAAGTCTGTATGTCATATTTGTCATTTGAAATAATTATAGTTATGTTAGTGTTTATTGTAAAATAACTACACGGTACATTAGCACTTTCAACAATAAAAAAAAATAAATTAGCTAACACATGTGCCAGCTGAAATAATTAACTTTATTGTAATGTTTGTTATCACAATGATTATATATTAGCACTTACCATAGCTATATAGCCAATATTTGAGCTTCGGTTAAGCGTTTTATTTCTAACAATATCCCAACTTGCTATACTTAATACGAACACTTAAGTTTGAAACCCAAATCTACTCAGATGTAGGGTATTCTACTTTGTACAAAGGAACAGTTGAAATGAATGACACAACTTTCTAACAGAAATGCTTGATTATTAATTACTGGTTTATTCAATTACCTTGAGATATCAGGGAATACTACCCGATATATTCAATAGCATATCCTGTATTGATTTTTTTATATGTCATTACACTAAAACTAATGTATATGAATTTTATTCCATTTTAAGTCCTGCACACTTTCTTTTTTCCGTTAGTATATATACCTATTTTACTAACTGACTTATCGTTTTGAACGTCTTCATTGTTGTCAAAATTACACGAGGACATTGTTATTAGAACGGTAAGGCGTCGACGATTAAACAATATTTAGTCAAGCCTTGGACTCTGGGACTCGACTCGGTTGCATGGGATTTTTCACGGTTCGTGAACACCTTTTTTGTTTATTCAAATTTCATTCCCACGATTTTTCTTTGACAATGTTTTCTGAATAAACAGGTGTAAAACGTTTATTCAGGCTCCAGTCATTCAGGAAATCATTTTTGTTTCACCGAGGGTTACCCTTCTGTGATGGCAAGGCTCAGTGAAGATGAACGTCTTCGCGCAGTCGGAATACTGCAGGCTGGTGTGGCACAGAACGTTGTTGCAAGACGTTTCGGAGTCCATCGGAACACCATCCACTCTTCATGGCGACGGTTCCAACAAGCAGGAAATGTCCGAGATTGATTAAATGGAAAGGCGTTTACGTCGTCTACCAAATCAGCCAGTAACGTTGGCTTTTTTGAACAATTTAATGTCATCAATGAGGCGCCATTGTCAAGCATGTGTGGATGAAATGGTGGACACACGCGATATTAGCCCTGTAAGTTTCCTTTTGAATACCAGCGTCTTTCAAATGGTTTAAAAATTACGTTTGGTGACGTTAACATTAATTGACTACGAAATTTTGTAACCAATGCATTTGTTAAGAACACTAGAAAATTAAAATTATATTTGTTCGATTTTTCTTGACTTTTTCATATTTTAAGTGATGCACAGTTTCTTTTTTCCGTTTGTATACTTGAACCCCCCCAAAACCCTCCAGTCTCAAATATTGTCTAAAAACAATTGTGATTTCAATACGTGGAAAGTATCCAATCATAATTTTATAGACTCATTTTAGATTTAGCCCATATTTTACAACCTCAGCATAAACTCCCATGAAAGGTAAAACAAAGTGAAATGAGCCACAGGGTTAAAGAAACCAAAACCACAAGTACATTTATTCAGGGCTAAATGGCCTAACGTTTAGCACAGTGATTTTCAAACTTTTTTTTTTTACTGACGACACCCTAACCCACTTATCTTGATTTGCGCGACACCCCTGCTGCCACGTGCAATGTTTTTTTCCTGGATTTTTTTTATGTTCTTAATTATTCTTCGTTTGGTAAAACTCTTGCGACACCCCTACTGACTCGCCGCGATAAACAGTTTGGAAACTACTTTATCGTGTTGGACTGCGTAACGGAAGACTTAAGGTTCAAGATGCGATAAGTCGTTGCACACCCTTCACATTTCAAACTTTAGGAGCATTTAAACTGTGGTAGTCAATCCCGATATTCATTTATGTATAGCGGGTGCTGCTGACTGGCTGCTTTATGTCTTATCAGTTGTTCTAAATTAAGGATGGCTGCATTCTTGAACACTATTGTTGACTGATCTTGCCAAATGCCTATGTGCGTGAACCCTACCGGTGTCTGATCTTGCCAGATGTCTATATTCTTGAACCTTATCGGTGCCTGACCATGCCAGATGGCTATATATTTAAACCTTACGGATGTCTGATCTGGCTTTCTAGTCCATGTGTCACGTAAGACGTCTTTCAGGTTGAAAATACCGATTACATCCATTCAGGGTTAAAGAAACACGAAACACATTCACTGATAGTTAATAGAACTCCAAATAAATCCATTCAGGGTTAAAGAAAATATATTATATATATTAACTCAGAGTTTAAAGAAACCAAAGTTGGCCGATAGCGGCTTAGTGGTTAGCGTGTTTGGAGTCTGCATCTAAGGGTCCATGATTCGCGAAACGTTGCTGCAAAAACTAGCTTCACACTTTAGGGCCAAGAGTAAGTTATAAGAGTAACGGTCAAATCACAATAAAAGCCCTAGAGTTTGCGGTGGATGTGGTTGACTAGTTATCTTCCCTCTAGCCTAATATTTCAAAATTATGGACGGTTATGGCCGTTGTGGAGCTTTGCTTGAAAATTCTAACTCGGAGTACCAAACAAGCTAGAACTTCAAGTACGTTCATTAAAGGATAAATTAATCTAAAACAATCATTCGAGGTTAAATGAACTTAAATATATTCATTCAGGGTTAAATGAACCTGAAATATATTCATTCAAAGTTAAATGAACCTGAAATATGTTCATTCAGATTTAGATGAACCTAAAATATATTAATTCAAGGTTAAATAAATATAACATATATTCACTCAAGGTTAAATTGATGTAAGATATATTTATTCAAGATTTAAATGAACCTAGGATATATTCATTCAAGATTAAATGAACCTAAAATATATTGATTCAAGGTTAAATTAATCTAAGATATATTGATTCAAGATTAAATTAACCTAAAATGTAGAGGTATAAAGGTATCTGAAGCACTTTCTATTATGAAAAAAATGATAATTGCAATTTCATCCAAGTGGTTGTTGTTGTTAAGAACAAAACTATATAATAAACTATCTGTGCCCACCACAGAAATCAAAACCAAATTTGTAGCATTCTAAGCCCCTGGACTTACCGCTAAGTCACTGGGGTGCTAGATCTAGATTAGAACAATGTCCAATTAAAACAAAACTCCAACACTGGCGAATTGGAACTAGAATACTGTTCAATTCATAAAACATTTCGGAATACAACTAAACACGGATACATCTTACTTATGGTCTAATCATTTCTCACATGGGTATTACTGCATTACAGGCGCTTATTACCCTCTACGGGGGCAAGGGTATTGCAATCGGGCCCGCGTGTGTCTGTCTGTTCTTCCTCGCATCTTTCTCGAAAATAAATAGACCGATGTATACGAAAGTTTTACGGAAGATGGGAAGTCAGTACAGAAACAGTCCTCCCCAAATTTGGTTAGGATCCAAATCCGGATTTTGTATTACCTTGAAGCGTTTTTTTATATATATATAATGGCGAGATAGAGCATTTTCGCGGTTTTGGGTTAATAACTCTGTAAAGTGTGATCGGAAGTGTGTGTGCCAAATTTCATGAGCACATTAAGGTTGAGATACCTCATCACACTACAAAAAATAAAAATGATCCGGGTTTTTGATGACTTTCGATCTGGGAGGGACTTCCTGAGTTTTCGAATGGAAAATTTGACGTTATCCAATATAAGCGTATGCAATCTCGAAAATGAGCGGCAGGGCGAGAGTATGCAATCTTTCTGATTGCTCTTGTATTTGGTAGAATGATTGCATGGGAAATCTGTAAGGTTCAGATGTATTTTCAGAGAAGATTAGTAAAGTTGCAAATGTACTTTTAAATATTTTAAATTAAATACTTTAAAATGTTTTAAAATTAAATTACTTTTAAATGTTTTAAAATTAAACTATTTTCAAATGTTTCAAAATTAAACTACTTTTAAATGTTTTAAAATTAAACTACTTTCAAATGTTTTAAATTTAAATTACTTTTAAATGTTTTAAAATTAAACTACTTTTAAATGTTTTAAAATTAAACTATTTTCAAATGTTTCAAAATTAAACTACTTTTAAATGTTTTAAAATTAAACTACTTTCAAATGTTTCAAAATTAAATTATTTTTAAGTGTTTCAAAATAAAATTATTTTTATATGAAACAACCTATATGTCAAAATATTGATTGCCAAAATTTGTAACAATGCAAAAAGTCTCAAATCAGAGTTTCAATTTTATCTTAGTTATATTTCAATATTTTAACAAATGCGACTATGAAAGTTTTCAATACCTAGCAATAACACGAAGCCTTTGTAAAACACCAAGGCTGTGGTGAAAGGCGAAGACTTTTGGGTTAATCAAGATAAAGTAAAGAATTCAAAATCTACACACAAGTTTCAATCAGATAAAGTAAGAAAACATTCAAGTAAAATATGCAACTCAATAAGACTTTTTAACACTTCTACGTTTGAGATACTAAAACTAAATAACAAGCCTAATATATCGTTCAACTTTCCCTTGTCCCTTGTTTATTTTTAATATTTAACCAGCCAGTCTGCTAAATAATTCAGAATAATAAATCAGTAACACCAATGGTAGATATCCTTCAATTCCTACGTAAATACAGTCCCAGTGTGGTGAGTAAAATACAACAAAAACATCAAGTATACTTCTAAGGTTTGGATGATACTGATACTGAATGAGGAGATAAGAGAGGGAAATATGTCATTTAGATTAGAGTGTTTCGGGTTTTGCTTTGTGAAGACAGTCAATTAAACGTGTAGTTGAGCCTTTGTCGCAATTAGTGACTTTTGACACTGGACACAAAGAAAGCGTGTGGTTCACGCGCGCGCTTCTTGTAATGATGACCGTTACGAAGGAATGAAGTGGACCATCTGCTGGGATAAAATCCACTGTACGTATCCCGAGACTAACGGTGGCGTTTTCCCTGTAATTTCCTCTAACTTCGAACCTATAATAAAGCTTAACGTATTATTTAGTAAAGAAAAAAGTGACTTGTTTTCTTAGTTGCTGATATCTGTGTCAAGCCAACAAACACGTGCTCAGCACTACAGGTAGGATTAGAAAATCAGATATATTTATAGGTCAGTAACCAAAGTTTGTGAAAGAAAAAAGATCAGATAGATATATTAGTAAGTATCAGAGATATACAGATAAGTTGGCTGTGATCACAGCCCTAAATAAACCTATAATACATACACCTGTCGTAATATCATGTGATCACAGCCCTAAATAAACCTATAATACGTACACCTGTCGTAATATCATGTGATCACAGCCCTAGATAAACCTATAATACGTATACCTGTCATAATATCATGTGATCACAGCCCTAGATAAACCTATAATACGTATACCTGTCATGATATCCTGTGATCACAGCCCTAGATAAACCTATAATAACACGTGTTACATTACCCTGAGATCATAATCCCAGACAAATCTATAACGTGTGCACCAGTCGTATTAGCATATTCTAAAGATTTGTGAGTTTTGTAGAATTATTTAACTAGCAAAGTTATCCTGCGTAAAATAGAAAAACTATTAATGCTATAAATCGAACTTTGGGTCGCCCCTTGCACAACTTTGAGCCGTAGCCACCGAACGGCATTAAATGCAACTTTCGTTTGACGTCGGCGTAACTTACCAAACATTGAAACGGCTGCCATATTTGAACCGTTCGTCCGATTCCTTATCCATTTCAACTCGATCTTTCGAGAGTGTTCCAAAGTTTCCCTAGCACATATCAACTATTTCCTTAAAGGAACTTGTTGCGGCGAGAAAGACAGAGAAAACTCTTCTACATATAGAGGTATAATTAAAATTCAATGTGAAAGTAGGGCAGGGATTTAACTTCAGGTCGTATAGAAAATATATTTTCGTT
>NW_013666591.1:37361-40762 GCF_000517525.1 Limulus polyphemus | reverse complement strand
TGAAGATAAAAAGTTCTGACTGTACACTTCACACAAAAATCGCTTAAATCTTTAAGTTACAGAAATTGTGGTACTGATACAAGGAAGATCTCCGTATTTCAGTTATAAAGAATAGTATACTGTTGATACAGGAAAGTTTTGTCTGTGTAAGTTATTGAGAATATACTGTTAATACAGGAAAGGTCTGAGTGTATAAGTTATGTAGAATATACTGTTAATACTGGGACGGTCTGACTGTATAAGTTGTGGAGTATATACCGTTAATACAGGGAAGTACTGAGTGCATAAGTTATGTAGAATATACTGTTAATACAGGGAAGTTCGAAATGTGCAAGTTATGTAGAATATACTGTTAATACAGGGACGGTCTGACTGTATAAGTTATGGAGTATATACCGTTAATACAGGGAAGTACTGAGTGCATAAGTTATGTAGAATATACTGTTAATACAGGGAAGTTCGAAATGTGCAAGTTATGTAGAATATACTGTTAATACAGGGACGTTCTGACTATGTAAGTTATGCAGAATATACTGTTAATACAGGGAAGTTTTGAATGTGTAAATTATGGAGAATATACTGTTAATACAGGAAAGGTCTGAGTGTATAAGTTATGTAGAATATACTGTTAATACAGGGAAGACTGAGTGTGTAAGTTATGTAGAATATATACTGTTAATACAGGAAAGTTCTGAATATGCAAGTTATGGAGAATATACTGTTAATACAGGGAAGGAATGAGTGTATAAGTTATGCAGAATATACTATTAATACAGGGAAGTTTTGAATATGTAAATTATGGAGAATATACTGTTAATACAGGAAAGATCTGAGTGTATAAGTTATGGAGAATATACTGTTAATAAAGGGACGGTCTGACTGTATAAGTTATGGAGAATATACTGTTAATAAAGGGACGGTCTGACTGTATAAGTTATGGAGAATATACTGTTAATAAAGGGACGGTCTGACTGTATAAGTTATGGAGAGTGTACTGTTAATACAGGGAAGGACTGAGTGTATACGTTATGGAGAATATACTGTTAATACAGGGACGGTCTGACTGTATAAGTTATGGAGAATATACTGTTAATAAAGAAACGGTCTGACTGTATAAGTTATGGAGAATATACTGTTAATACAAGAAAGTTCTATCTGTGTAAGTTATGGGGAATATACTGTTAATACAAGAAAGTTCTATCTGTGTAAGTTATGGGGAATATACTGTTAATACAGGGAAGTTCTGTGTGGGTAAGTTATAACATAACATAATGTTTAGGGACAACAAGAAGCCTATTGGTCCATCTTGGCTGTCCCTAGTCTCTGAACTAAACTAAAACTATCAAATAAGTAATTTGAAAAAATAAATAAATTATATATCTTAAAGCCCGACCTTATCATTCATATAGTTATCAAGCTTTCTCTTAAACTCACTTAAATTTATTGCCTCCACAATATCCTTAGGTAATCTATTCCATACTGTTATATTATACAGAAAAGCACAATGTATTTAAGTTAGGTAAAATATACTGTTGATACAGAATTTTGACTGTGTATTTTATTCAAAGATAGAGAATGTACTTTTGATGCAAAAAAGTTTTGGATATGTAAGTTATGTAGAATAAACTGTGGACGCAGAGTATGTTTACATATTTAAAAACATAAATTTCCTTCACTTTGTGTTCAACCAAGACTCATCAACCAGCGTCTTAATAGTCGTATAAAGCTTTCCAGTTAAAGTATGGAAAGTAGTTACACCAGGGGTTGCCAAGTGGTGTCACGTGAACCTTTCCTTTATAACATGGAGCTGGGATTTCCTGCACCATGTGTCATACCAGAGTTGACCAACCATTTTCTTAGTAGCTGCGAGAAGCTTTCCAACTCGGGATTACCTTTAATGGCTAACTGTTGTGTCACTAACTGTGAGAAACCTTACAATTTGAATATAGAACTAGAATTACCTTCACTTTATGACATACCAGGGATGGCTAACTATACGGCTAGAAAAGAGAAATAAGATTTCTTTCACTTGTGTTATTTCGGGGATGGTCAATCACAGTCTCGGTAGCAATTATAGCACAAATAACCTATTGTGTAAATTTGTACTTAACAGCAAACAAACAAACAAATCCGTCACCTTCTGTTATACCAGGTACGAGAAACCACCATCTAGATAGCTACCCAAAGCTTTAAAGTAAGAATGTAGAACTGGGATTTCCTTCCCCTTTTTGATACCAGGAATAGTCAACCAGTAGTCACATGAAGCTTTTTAGTTTTAATGTAGAACTATGATTTTAATAGAACTTTGTGTTATATTAGCCACCATCTCAATAGTCACATGTAGCGTTCCACCTAGAATACAGAACTGGCATTTTCTTCACCCTCTGTTATACTATAAGTGGCCAACCATCCTCTCGTTAGCCAATTAAAGCTTTCCTGTTAGAATATACAAAAACGACCTCCTTCACATTCTTTAAAAGTGGTGGTTGCCAACTGTCATCTTAGTAGCCTCATGAAGCTTTCCAGTTAGAGTTAAGGAATACAATTTTCTTCACCTTTCGTTATGCTAGACGTTGAAACAGACATTTCGGTAGCTGCACGAAGTTTATCAGTTATATTATAAGGCTCTTATTTCCTTCACCTTCTCTTATAATAGGGCTAGCTAAACTTTGTTTTGGTGGCCACGTGAAGCTTCTAAGTTAGAATATATACTTGGGATTTCCTTTGATATATATGTGGTGAAACAGCGTCTTGCTAGCTAAGCTTTTCAGTTGCAACAAAATAGTGGGATTTTCTTCACCTCGTATTATACCAGAAGTGGCCAACTGGTGTCTCGTTAGACATTTGAAGCTTTCCAATTAGAATGTAGAACAGGGTTTTCATTCACCTTGTGTTCTACCAGGGATGGCCAAATGTAACCACATAAAGCTTTCCAGTTTGGATAAAGAACAAGGCTTTTCTTCATCATCTACTATACCAACAGTTGCCAACTGGTGTTTTGGTAAACATATTCAACTTTCCAATTTTTTATAAGGAATAGCCAATTTTTCTTGATAACCATATGAAGCTTTCTCGTTACAACAGAGAAATGGGAGTTCCTTCACTTTATGTCATATCAACAGTGGCCAACTAGTGACTGGTAAACATAAGCTTTTCATCTAGAATACAGATCTGGGATTTGCTTCACTCTGTGTAATACAAGTAATAGCGACTTAGCGTCTCACTAGGCACACGAATCTCTTCAGTTCGACTATAGAGCTGCGATATCCTTTATTTTGTGTTAACCAGAGGTGTCCAGCCAATGTGCCTGAAGATATCTAGTTAGAATGAAGAACCGCAATTTATTCAGCTTATGTCATACCAGGAGTGGTAAAACAGCATCTCGGTAGTCACATGAAGAT
>NW_013666591.1:13338-36480 GCF_000517525.1 Limulus polyphemus | reverse complement strand
ATAAAGTTTAACACTAAGAATACAGAAGTGAGATTTCCTTCATCTTATGTTATACCAGGAGTGGTAAAACAACATCTCGGTAGTCACATGAAGATTTTCACTAAGAATACAGAAGTGAGATTTCCTTCATCTTATGTTATACCAGGAGTGGTAAAACAGCATCTCGGTAGTCACATGAAGATTTCCACTAAGAATACAGAAGTGAGATTTCCTTCATCTTATGTTATACCATTGATGGTCAATTGCTTTCTCAGAATCCGCATGTAGCTCCTCAGTTACGATATAGAACTGGGATTTTCTTCACTTTCTGTTATACCAGAAATGTTCAACAAATGTCTTGCGAGCTGCGTCAAGATTTGCAGTTATCATACAAACTAGGATTTTCTTCACTTCGTGTTATACCAGAGGTGGCAAACCGGAGTCTTGATAGCCACATGAATCTTTCTAGTTTACCATATAACTCGGATTCCCTTGTCTTTGTTTTATGCCCAGCGTGTCCAACTGACGTATCAGTAATAAAATGAAGCCTTCCACTTCCTCAATTTGTGTTATACCAGAAGTGGCCAATCTGTATCTCGGGATTTGCATGTGGAAGTCTTTATAGAGTACACAAATTGGATTTCATTCATCCTGTGTTATATCAAGGGTGTCCAACTAGCATCTCGGTAGCCACATTAAGTTGTATTGTGATTGTATAGTGATTATAGATGATACTTATTTTGTCCATGTTTATCTATATGTTTATTATACCAATGTTACATGGAACAAAAACATTCCCAAATATTCTAAGGTTTGAAGAGTTGTACTCGTGTAATTAATGGTAAAATATGATAGAAAATTGCTTTATACCATTTCTTTAACTTTTGACTTTTTGTCATTTGCAACTTTTATCTTCTGGCTCTTGTGCTTTAAAAGGTCGATCACTCCTGTGTTATACGAATCAAATGTAATAAGAGCTCTGACAAGCTGGGAAGTTGCAAGCTAAATGTGTCAGACAGCTAAGGTGAAATTTTATCTAATGGTGCTATATATTTGTTGTGGACTGCCTCCATAACGGTTCTGAATTATTCACCGCGTGTAGTCGTAAGGCTTATCTCTTTATTATTCAATAATAACATAACAGAGTTTCCCTTACCTGTTTTCTTTTACAGGATCTAGATGTTAATTTTCAGTAAAAATTTACTTCACTGAATAAGGAATACGTTAATGACAGTGTGGGAGAAGAAGTAAATTTTAAATTTGGTGTTTTTACAATGAGATCACGTTGGAATAATGATCCAACATTTGTATTATCTTTTACAGATGAAACTTAATTATTGAAAATTATCAGTTTTATGTTTATGTCTTCCGTATTTGAACATTGTTTTTATCCAAAAGTAAACTTTTGTAATTAAAATGACATTCAAAATGAAAGAACAAACTTGTGTGTTTACTGTTACAATGTGATAGATAAAGATGGTGTTTACTGCTACAATGTGGTAAATAAAGGTGGTGTTTGCTGTTACAATGTGATAAAATTGTATGTTTACTATTACAATGTGATAGATAAAGGTGGTGTTTACTGTTACAATGTGATTGATAAAGTTGTCTGTTTACTATTCCAATGTTATAGATAAAGGTGGTGATTACTCCTACAATGTAATAGATAAAGGCGATGTTTACTGTTACAATGTGGTTGATAAAGTTGTGTGTTTACTATTACAATGTAATAGATAAAGGGGATGTTTACTATTACAATGTGATTGATAAAGTTGTATGTTTACTGTTACAATGTTATAGATAAAGGTGGTGATTACTCCTACAATGTAATAGATAAAGGCGATGTTTACTGTTACAATGTGGTTGATAAAGTTGTGTGTTTACTATTACAATGTAATAGATAAAGGGGATGTTTACTATTACAATGTAATAGATAAAGGTGGTGTTTACTGTTACAATGTGATTGATAAAGTTGTCTGTTTACTATTACAATGTCATAGATAAAGTTATGTGTTTACTGTTACAATGTGATTGATAAAGTTGTCTGTTTACTATTACAATGTAATAGATAAAGGGAATGTTTACTGTTACAATGTGATAGATAAAGTTGTCTGTTTACTATTACAATGTAATAGATAAAGGGAATGTTTACTGTTACAATGTGATAGATAAAGTTGTCTGTTTACTGTTACAATGTGATAGATAAAGTTGTATGTTTACTGTTACAATGTGATAGATAAAGATGGTGTTTACTGCTACAATGTGGTAAATAAAGTTGTGTGTTTACTATTACAATGTAATAGATAAAGGGGATGTTTACTATTACAATGTGATAGATAAAGTTGTCTGTTTACTATTACAATGTGATAGATAAAGTTGTCTGTTTACTATTACAATGTAATAGATAAAGTTATGTGTTTACTGTTACAATGTGATAGATAAAGTTGTATGTTTACTGTTACAATGTGATAGATAAAGATGGTGTTTACTGCTACAATGTGGTAAATAAAGGTGGTGTTTGCTGTTACAATGTGATAGATAAAGTTGTATGTTTACTATTACAATGTGATAGATAAAGTTGTCTGTTTACTATTACAATGTAATAGATAAAGTTATGTGTTTACTCTTACAATGTGATAGATAAAGTTGTATGTTTACTGTTACAATGTGATAGATAAAGATGGTGTTTACTGCTACAATGTGGTAAATAAAGGTGGTGTTTGCTGTTACAATGTGATAGATAAAGGTGGTGTTTACTGTTACAATGTAATAGATAAAGTTATGTGTTTACTGTTACAATGTGATAGATAAAGTTGTATGTTTACTGTTACAATGTGATAAATAAAGGTGTTGCTTACTGTTACAATGTGATAGATAAAGGTGGTCTTTACTGTTACAGAACAAAATTATGTTTACTATTGTTACACAATAACTAAGGATAAAATAGTTGTGTTTACTGTTACATGACAACAACGTTACAAAACAAGGTTGTTTTTACTGTTTTATGACTTCTAACGTTACAAAACAAGGTTGTATTTACTGTTACATGACTATTAACGTTACAAAACAAGGTTGTGTTTACTGTCATATAACAACTAAAGTTATAGACAAAGTTGTGTTTCTGTTACTAAGTAATTTATTTAAAGTTCCAGATTCTAAAATACATTCTGTCGATAATAAAGTACGCCATATTAACTTTACGTAAATCAATGAAAACATATTTACAAGTAACAATATCAACGTCACTTTCTTAAACATTTGAATGGACTGGTCTGAAATAAACTAACAATAAATCATAATTTATTAGCAGAACAACCACCTGCTTCGTGCTTGTTTAATAATGACATGCGAGAGAAGGATTTGCCACAGACTTTACACTTGTACTTCTTATACCCGGAATGTGTCTGGAGATGGGCTCTTAAATTGGACCGGTCAGCAAAAGCCCTGCTGCAGTGAGGACAGGAAAAAGGTTTCTCTCCCGTGTGTGTTCGAATGTGGCCCTGAAGTAGCCAGGGCCGGGAGAAAGCTTTTCCACACAAAGTACACTTACAAGGAAGGGTGTGAGTTCTGATGTGCATCTTCAGAGCTCCGAGCGAAACGTAGACTTTGTCACAGTGCTTACAACTGAAGTACTTCTCCGGCTGGACGTGCTGTTGGCGGTGCTTAGACAGGCCGCTGTAGGAGGAGTAACATTTAGCACAATCCTCGCATTGATAGCGGCAGTTTTCAAAGTGGCTTTTGTTCTCTACATTTTCTAAAACTTTCCCAACGTTTCGTTTCGCTTTATTTTCAACCGTTTCTGTTCGTGGAACATCCATTTCACCTGTAATCCAAGCTAAAACATGAACTCGCTTGTCCTTAGCGTCTACTTGTGACGAGGATAAATGCTTAGAGCACGAGATATTGTAATTTTTCTCTTTGGTAAAAGGCGAGTAGTGCTGTCGGTCGACATACGGGTCTGGAGTTTGGAATGGAGCAAAGGTGGAGTTTATTGAGTCTGACATAATAGAGCTATGAATATTAAAAGAATTCTTCGTGCTAGGTAAGCTTGGTGGTTTTTCTAGCTCGAGTAAGCAGGAATTTAAGGAATAACAAGTATTTAAACTTTTTAATGGCATGCTCGATCTTGTAATATTTTGAGGCAAATTATGGCCCTCGTATTTCAAGGCAAGGCAAGGTTTACATTCACAATAAGAGTCTCTCTCTCTCGGTATTACGGCTTCAGGCTTTACGCTCAGGTCATAGGGTTCCTTCATTCCTGTAATAGAGAGATTAGTTTCACTGAGTGAGATGTTTGAACATAGGTAGATATTTGATATGAAATCATCGTTTCTGGTTTATTTGTGCAAGCTATGATTAGTATCTGTTATAGAATGGTAAACATACTGTAAGTAGACAAGTTTCTGGGATATTGGTGTTATTATTGTTCATTCACGTTTATATATTCCACACAGAATAATTCTTCTAAACATTATCGTCTTTACACTAAGGCTTGGAATATCTATCAAATTATTCTTACCTATGAAAATTTGGTTTCTTCTATAAGCACAGTTTTCGATCTCAGAATCAACGTCCAAGTTGTTGGACTTGATGACTGGTCCACATTTGTACTTCGTCTTCTTGATAAGAAACGATCGAGGCATTTTTCAGCTTTTAGGAGTGTTTACAGTCAGGACGAACATAAACAGATGAACGGAGGGAGTGCTTACAGTCTGGACGGACATAAACAGATGAAAGAAAGTGAACTTTTACGGGTACAGAAAGCTTTCATTACACATGCAAATATTGAAGACTAGAGCTCGTGGTATGCTAATTCAAAACGAATCTCTTACGTCAACTGAGTTTAAATACGCCAGGATTCTTTTTTTTTCTGGTTAGGCCAGTCTGCGTCACCCGTCAGTGTGGCAGGTGAGCGATGCTGCTACCAATGATATTTCTCTTAGTCCCTACCCTGAAAGCTTACCCGTCACCCCATCTCATTTCCCTTCAGCTGAGAGTGAAAGCATTAAGGAGACAGGGGGAGGGGGGGGTAACAGATGTTCAATTGGAGCAGTTTAGAAACTCAAAGTTAATAATCAATTTTGGTTAAGGCATTACTCTTGCTAACAAAAATAGGATTTTTTTACTTCTTCGAACTTAATGTGTTATTTAATGGTAATGTTGAACAAACTTTTTTCTTTGAGTTTGCAGCGTGTAACAAAATTAATCTCAATGATAATAAAAAAAATATTTACTAAAAAACTTATCATAACACGAAAAAATACAGATAATTATATTTCCTGGTCTGAAATATATATCGAAAACCACTCTGTAAAATCTTGCTTTAAAACTTTAATAGTTCTTTTTTAATTCTGACTTTTCACCGATCTGACACACACTTTCGATTATTACCATTCAAATCTGGCTGTTCACCAATCTGATATACATTACGTTTCTATCTTTATTTCCAGCTGTAAGATACCGTTTATTGTCTATATATATATATAGTAGCCAAGTGTCTGTCTGACACGTTCTGTATCTCCTGAACGGTTAATCGTACAAAACCAAAATGATATACATATCAAAATACTTATTTTCAACAATAAATTACAGGAAAATTATCCATGTTTGTAATTCCTAAAATTTCATATCGATTTCAACATCGATCTGTCAGTTTTCATATGTGCTGAACGGTCAATCTGAGAAGAAGAAAAACTTATTAAAAACAATTCTTTTTCTTTTTCTGAAGAAATTTGACGAAATAAACGGAACTTTCTCAGTCGACTGATAGAGAGAAATATTTTGAAGATGAACGAAAACAAAACGCATAAAGAGAGGAACGTGTATGAGTATTTATTTGTTGTTGTTCGGACTATAGATATATTTTTTAATTTTCATGTCGATATTATGAACAGCCTTGATTTTATTGTTGAATAAATTGAGTTGGATTTAATTGAATATCTCGACACTTCTTATAGAAATGACAACAAGTGCTCAATTCATAGTTATTGATATTCAACAGATTCACACAATTTTAGGCTAATTTTATCTGTAAAACTATGGATGATCCTTAGTCAGACATGCTTTATATTAAACTTATCTTTATAACTATAGATGGTCTCTAGTTGGGCACACTTTAGAGTAATATTATATTTATATCTATAGATTATCCTTGGTCAGACATGCTTTATATGGACATACTTTAAAGTAATATTGTTTTTATAACTATAGATGGTCCCTAGTCAGGCACACTTTAGAGTAATATTATATTTATATCTATAGATTATCCTTAGTCAGACATGCTTTATATGGACATACTTTAAAGTAATATTGTCTTTATAACTATAGATGGTCCCTTGTCGGGCACACTTTACAGTAATATTATCTTTATATCCATAGATTATCCTTAGTCAGACATGCTTTATATGGACATACTTTAAAGTAATATTGTCTTTATAACTGTAGATGTTCCCTAGTTGGACACACTTTAGAGTAATCTTATCTTTATAACTATGGATGGTCACTAGTCAGACATCAGACACACTATATTACTACCTCTATAACTATGGATATTCATCAGTCAGTGACACATTAGATATATATATATTTTGATTATGTATTTTCACCAATAACTGCTCTTTTAATTGTTACTATTAATCCTGACTATTCGCATATATAATCTCTAAAGCTGTTTTTAAATTCTTGCTGTTCATTATGTCAGCCATCCTACAGATCGTTATTCTTTTCTCAACTTTTGTCGTTCGTCATATCAGCCATCCTATAGATCATTATTTTTTTAAATTCTAGTTGTTCCCCGGTTAGGCTTTTAAATTATAATTCTTCAATTCTGTTCATCCACAAATTAGACACGTTTTAGATTAAAACTTTATTTTTTAATTCTGGCTAATTAATAGTCAGATATAGTACAGATTGTAATTAATCTTTACTTTTGTCTGTTCATCAGTTAAACATGTTTTAGATTATTATTATTATTTGCAGTTAAACACGCTATAGTTGTTGTATTTTTTTCGATTCTGGTTGTTCCTCATAACTACTAGGACTTTACCATTTCTAAATATTCATGAGTGCAGCTACACTGGAGATTATCAGGACGTGAACTACCATAAACCCTTGATGTTCTTAAAAGTTTCTTTGTTTGGACTGTGGAAAGTGGACATACGCTTGCCTTTATTAAGACAAAGTTTGACAGTTTTAAGTAAGATTTGCATCACGATCTGCTAAGTGATATTTCTAAACTAGACATTTATGATACAAATGTTGTATTTCTAAGCGGTACGCCATGAACATTATTGTGCATTTCTTACCTACCTCTAAAGCTTTCATCAATTAGGAAGTGGTGAATAAAACAGATGAATATATAAGTAGGTTAATACTAGTACATATAACTTGAATTCAGACAACTTTCATGGTTCGATGAGGAATATTATGTAATTCACAGAGTAAATAAAAACAATAATACTATGTTCCAAATTACTGTTCACCTTAAGAAAAGCATGTTAATAAACGATGTTGGTGGCAAACTGTTTACAACCAATTTACATTAATCATATCCATAACAACCTTCTCTTCCAACAACCCTCTCTTCCACATGCGAAAGGTGTGAATTGGAGTTTCTGTAGAGCGTGCCATCAGACACGCTCTTTTTTTTTCTCTCTTTTTTGTCATTTCTACAGAGATTGTAGGAACCCTGCACGTGCTTTTTGCAGGGAGTCCGTTACTAAACTCATGCAATACACACGCGCCACGCACTCCTAACGATGATCGCTACCAAAAGTATGAATGAACAGATTGGTCGCGTGCCGCGCACTTGATCAAACAATAAGCCACAAGCGGCACGTGCCATAGGAAAGCCAGGTGCAGTGTTGTAGAAAGCACGTGCCCATACAATGTTGTTTCTTACAGTTGATCGTGTATTCAGTGCTAGCGAAAGATTCTATTGTCCTGAATAACCGAACATAACAGCGAAACAACGCCATCTGCTCCTTAGAACTGGGAGTTGAGTAGAATAACCGAACAGACAGAAAATGTTTTCACTAAAAAAAAAAGAATATAAAACAAGAAATTTCGTCGTTTAAATTAAAACGGAGAATTTTGTTTGTTAATAAACGCATAGTAGAAACGACCATTTAAAAGTGACAAGACACATTTCATTGAAAACATGTACTTAAGCCTTATAAAATTTACCAGACTTAATAATGTATATAAAAAACAATCTTAGAGCTATTACTCAAACATGTATCATCAAGTAAGAATAAAAAAGATTGTCATGTTGAAATACCTTGAAACAACCTCTCACAGGCACTCCTCAACGACTGGTCTCTATGAGAACACTACAAAGAATCAAAGCAACCTTCATACAAACTACCCAGGACAATACATTACATGAGGCAACAGCTATGTACTTCATAGACTCGGACCTGTAAGAACAACACAAAAAACTGAAGCAACCGTCATGTACTTCATAAAAATTCACCAGCAGCTCGGATAATACAAAGCACCGAGACAACCGTCATGTACTTCATAAAAATTCACCAGCAGCCCGGATAATACAAAGCACCGAGACAACCGTTATGTACTTCATAAAAACTTCTCAACTACTGGAGCTGTGAGAAAAATACAAAGAGCTAAGGCAACAGTCGTGTACTTCATATAAATTTCCCAATGAACTAGTTATGTGAGAAAAATACAAAGTACTGAGGCAACAGTCATGTACTACATATAAATTTCCCAATGAACTAGTTCTGTGAGAAAAGTACAAAGTACTGAGGCAACAGTCATGTACTTCATATAAATTTCCCAATGAACTAGTTATGTGAGAAAAATACAGAGTACTGAGGCAACAGTCATGTACTACATAGAAATTTCCCAATGAACTAGTTTTGTGAGAAAAATACAAAGTACTGAGGCAACAGTCATGTACTACATAGAAATTTCCCAATGAACTAGTTCTGTGAGAAAAATACAAAGTACTGAGGCAACAGTCATGTACTACATAGAAATTTCCCAATGAACTAGTTCTGTGAGAAAAGTACAAAGTACTGAGGCAACAGTCATGTACTACATAGAAATTTTCCAACGATTGATTCGAATCTATAGGAACAATACAAAGAGCTGAGGAAACAGTAATGTAAAGGAATATGGCGTGAGACAACCATCTTAACTTTGAATACGTTTTTCACCAATTAAGATGAATTTCATGAAAAAGCAAACAATTTTAAAATGAGCCCTTATTAACTATAAATGCCATTACTAGTTAAAACGAAGATCAGGTATAGACATTTTTTAAATAAAAAACTATTCTTGTGGTTGGGAATCGTTTTACCCCCAAGTTTGGATAAAACGGGCCCCGTCTAACTCATAACAACTACAACTTAACCTAAATGCTGCATTTAACAGTTGTATATAAATCATCATTTAAATGTCCCTGGTAAAGATCGGAGAGACTGTGTGTCATGTGCAAGTTGTGTATTACCTATAACAATGACAGAAAAGAACGTGAGGCCATCTCACACTCAACCATTCATCGTAAAACACGTTATAAAATATCAGTGAACGTGAACTGCGTTTCTTCTATGACATATTCGGCTTATTGTCTTTATTCAATGCTTGAAATCAACAAAGTGAAATGTCCTGAAATATGTACCCTGTAACAATAAAAATTTCACCCTTAGAACAATGTCGCTCTTTCATCATTCACATTAGCGCCCATTCAACAGTGTGGTTACCGTGGTGTAACATGAACATTAATTACATATAATTCTCTTTAGATGGCAGCACGTCATGACTGATGATATACAGGGTTGAACCGTTTTACCTTACCTTCCCCTACCTCACAGAAACTTCCCAATTATTGAGATCTGTAAGAAAAATACAAAAAAGTTGAAACAATTACTTATGAATATTTTTACAGTTCATCAGTTTATCCCACATCAGAATGTATTTTAAGCCTAAGTCATCGAATGCACTTATAATGTCTTTATCAATCCACCAAGATGAATGAGATGGTTCCAAAGTAAATACGTACAACTGAGTTTAAAATTTTCCATATTTTGAACTACCTCCCAAAATTTTCCTTTAGTACCGTCCAAATGATATCTGTGTCGGCTGTAAGCAAATCATTTTTGAGCTCAATGAATATATTTGACAGTATCTCAGAGTCATCTGATCCTCCTACATAAATATCTCTTAGTCTACTATTTTATGTGTCCTATGAAATATTCTGGTTATCGAAGTTGTAGTTAAAAGAAGGTTTAGAATACTGACTATCAGTTGAAATAGTGTTTCCTGTTCAAAATGTATATATACATATTTTAAAAATAATAATATGTTTATAGAGAGTTGAAGATTTTGTTTCAAGTTGCCTCTTCAAGGTGAAACTGGTGGTGAGCACAAGTGTAATTTCGGAATATTTCTTTGTGTGTGAGCTCAGCAAAGCTCTACGAAAAATTTATGGTGTAAAGTGGGTTAGAAACTAGGTATTTATCTTTATCTCCTTGAGGACTAAACACACGAATCTCATCAACACCATGCACCATACCAACAGCAGGACGACACTCACTTCTTTTATACCATGCCTTACAGCCTGTAGATTTGTCACTAAAATCAATGAAGCTCACAAGAACTAAAGTCATTATTTGTAGTCGAATAGAAATGAGAATCGTCTGCTATTTGTCGATCATTATATACACATAATGGTATTAGATGAAGTTTGGGTAAAGCTACGATCTGATAAACCTGTTACCATTATATAAACATAATGGTATTAGATGAAGTTTGTTTAAAGCTACGATCTGAGAAACCTGTTACTATTATATACACGTAATAGTATTAGATGAAGTTTGTGTAAAGCCACGATCTGATAAACCTGTTACCATTATATAAACGTAATGGTATTAGAAGAAGTTTGTGTAAAGCTACGATCTCCGAAACTTGTTACCATTATGTACACGTAATAGATGAAGTTTGTGTAAAGCTACGATCTGAGAAATCTGTTACCATTATATACACGTAATGGTATTAGATGAAGTTTGTGTAAAGCTACGATCTGATAAACCTGTTACCATTATATAAACATAATGGTATTAGATGAAGTTTGTTTAAAGCTACAATCTGAGAAACCTGTTACTATTATATAAACGTAATGGTATTAGATAAAGTTTGTGTAAAGCTACGATCTGAGAAATCTGTTACCATTATATACACGTAATGGTATTAGATGAAGTTTGTGTAAAGCTACGATCTGAGAAACCTGTTACCATTATATAAACGTAATGGTATTTGATGAAGTTTGTGTAAAGCTACGATCTGAGAAACCTGTTACCATTATATAAACGTAATGGTATTAGATGAAGTTTGGGTAAAGCTACGATCTGAGAAACCTGTTATCATTATATACACGTAATGGTATTAGATGAAGTTTGTGTAAAGCTACGATCTGATAAATCTGTTACCATTATATACACGTAATGGTATTAGATGAGGTTTATGTAAAGCTACGATCTAAGAAATCTGTTACCTTTTGAAAATATACTCCTCCAATGGAAAAGTGAACTTAAGCGAATATATAGGCTAATCATTAGAGTAAGACACTCATATTAGAATTGTGGATTTTCTTTGGATCTTAGTTGCGTATTTATGTTTTTTACCTACAAGTTTAGATCAATATATCTACAGTTCTAAAATAGCCTGTGTTCTTTCAACATTCTCATTGGGAGCTCAGTTATTCAACGAGAGTCGAATAAGTGATGCATATGTTCTCCTGGATGAAATATTTGAATAGAATAAGTATAAATATGCAGGTGTCGTTTCAATAAATAACACTTATAAGAAATGTAAGTAGCGTACTTAATAATAGGTGTCGAAAAGTTTACACATAACTATGCAGCTATATATGTGTGTGTGTTAAAATGTGACCAAAGAAATTAAATATAATTTTTTTTTAAATAATTCTCAGTGAACCTGATTTTCCTACAAGTGTATGATAGATTGACCTACAGAAAACAGCAGATCCAGCCAGGAAGTATTTAGAGTTAGACAACCTGACAGAGTTAACTTCTTAAATGTGGAATGAACAAGACTGGATAACTTAATCAGAGAGTAGAAAATCTTTATTATACAAATGATAAGAAAACACAGCAAGCGTATCCACACTAAGAAGCAAACAGTCCTTTCTCGCAAGATCAATGGAAGCAGGATCAAACTTGATGATCCCGAAAAGATTGATCCTCTCTGTTGATCTTCTAGTAGACAACTGAAAGGAGAAATCGCTCTCAAATCGAGAATAAATTCGCTTTATTTGTCCAGTAGAAGGCTTCACCTCGCGATCTCTGTTCCCTAACAGCACTGGTCGGTTGTAACTTTGAATCAGCACCATAATCGGCCAGAAAAGGGTATTCTAATGTTAACTTGTTCAACCCAGATGCTTCATTTAATGCTGAAATATTCTTGTTGGCAGCAAAGACGTCACCTATTAAAGAGAATAAAGAAACAAAATAACTAGAACAATGTAATGAGAACACCATGACAGTGCAAAAATTAAGTAATGATGTTTTTAATGATATCTATATCAGTATGGAAGGTAGGTAAAAAATACATAATACATCAACACATCATTCTTTCCTCCCTTCTGTTCGTCAGACAATTAAAATATAAAAAAAAACAACAAAACAATTATCTTTAATTCACGAAATATACAACCTTACTGTATTCTTGAAATATACATGTCATACGGCTGACTCGAGTCTATAACAACGATATGCTTCATCAAGGTATGCCACTTACTTTCAGTCATCGGTTGCAAAAACGAATTTTGAAGAACAAATAGAAATTTCACAAGATAGTGCATACATTGTATTTATAACAGTGCTCAGTGGCTTGGAAAGCAAGGATCTGTGACAACCTTTCAGTCAGCAGTCTTCTAACTATCTGAGCATTTTAGCTTTGATGATAAATCAAACTTATCCATACTGGTTGGGAGTTAGGAGAAGATTCTACTTCCAACAACTCCTCATATGGCTCATTGGCCACTTTTCTTCTTCACTGTTGAGCAGGATGTGAGTTCAAGATAGCGTCATCATCCTTCTCTGACTTCTGGTCAAGCCAGTGCATCATAGGCTCATCAGTGACATATGGACATACCTTATCAATGTGTTCCATGCACTCTCATGTACCTAATGTCTGCTGTTTCTCATAAATAAGAGAACCAGCTCATTGAAACACAAGGTATAGACCAGTGCAGCCAGATTCAAGCTGCTTCTATACAACCACAACCACACCCATTTTCTGCATTAATACATAAGTTTTTTTCACCATTCAGTCATAAAACCTCTTATCTTCCTGTTCTGCCTTCTCAAAGTGCTGTTGGATGACCCCATGTGCATCGACCAATTTGATCTCAACCACTCTACATGCTCTTGGAGGCACGTCATGGTGAAGAACCATACATCACATCGATGGGGAGTGAGCTTTCCATCCAAACATGTGGACGATCGACAAAAACCTACTTATCCCAGTTCTATTACTCTGTATGCCATCATTACATATGATCAGTGTTTATTCCAGCTGGTTCTATCAGGTTTTAAAACACTATACAATAATCTGCTTGGTAATTTGTACTGATAATTCTGTTTAACCACCAAACTGGGGTGATAATGTGAATGTCGTTAGCCTCATATTTGCTTTTGATTGAGCTGGAGAGTTAATCTTCTGTAGTTAAGAAGAAACATCGATACGTCATCCCTTGTTGGGTGGATCAGTGCCTGAGCTAATGCAGTCTGTTTTTTTGTTTTTTTTTTGTGGGCACAACACAGTATATTTCATTTATGGGTTTACTGTCTGGTTAAACCATGGAACACCATTTGTGTGCATGTAGATACTATCATTTTCTTCACAATGTACAATCATGCAGTCTACTATTCACGAGTTTGATCTGTATAACAATGGATAATGTTTTCATTGAAGGTCAGCTCACCTACTGCTCAGGAAAAACTGATCAATGAACTCTGCAACATGTCCATCCCGAAGATGTTTATTCCATACCCAGTTTCAAAATGACCACTTTTATTCTGTGAGCAACACCTCCTAGACCAGACCAGAGGTTTTTCTCTCCTTTAGCATCCAGTCTATCACCATTTTATGGAACAAGGTCAGTATTTACTGGCAGCCGTAGTGTCCTCACATGGAGGGCTTGGAAGATTGCAATGGCCACCAGAGTTCTCGTGGCTCCAGTGTCTGTCAGGAACTCAACTCTTGACCTTGCACTCATATTGACACATAACAACCCCACTCAACACTGACAGAGTTGGACTAACCATCAGACTCCATAGTGCTGGGTAATCAATTTGGTCTATTCTTTCATTGGGGTGGGTCTGTGAGCCAGACTAGTTTCGGAGAATGGACCATTCCAAGCTTTTACTTGTTGTTAAACAAATGTTTAAACAACTCTACTCAATTATGTACCAACTGCCCAGTGTCGGCTAACAATACGAAGAATTAAATTGTGGCAAAATGCTACAAGTTCTTCAAATACCTATAGAATGATAGGTTTCTTTTTTTTTTGTAAGTGTAAAATACTTAAATACACCATTTCGACATTCATTATTAATTCTCCTATTTATGATTATATGTTTATATATATATATATATACATACATATAAGTAATGTCCTATAGTGATAAAGACATATATATAATTTTCAAAATAGTGGGCGTTAGAAATAACCACTTGGATTTATGCTGAACCTAGGGGAACTATATTTTTTTTTTTACTTTTGGTTATGTTGGCTGTGGATTTTCTGAAACAATCCTCCAGTGTATGCCTTGGATTACACGGCCTGCGATGGTTTTATTATCTTCAAATTTTTACATGTTCTACAGTAATTCCTGTACGCTGAATTCGAAAATGATATCCATTTTTCTCCATCACGTACAGATTTTTCACAAAACGTCATAACACAATACATAAAAGAAAGACCACATTTAGTTTTGAGACTAAATGACGTAGATTTCACACACCTATTCGTTTGACATCAATGTTCTTCCAATTTCTTCAGTTTGTTAGTATTTTTGTTAACAAATATAATAATTAAAAATGTTCACTGTAGTAAACGAAATTTGATTCAAGTAAGAGATTTTACTTTTCGTTATTTGTAAAAAATTCTTATGTGATAGAAAAAAATATATATTATTTTCGAAGTCTGCGTAGCTGAATTATGGAAAATCCGTTATTAAAACCAATACAACTTTTATGAAGCTTAAATTCGCAGGCCTGTGTTATTAACATTTTGTCACTTAATGTAATATCTGTGGGATCTGTTTAGAGCTATACATTGTTTTTCTATTCAGAGTATTAAGGACTAATTATGCTAAGGACGGTGAGGGCCCAACCTTAATTTAAGACCACAAGGACAATATTTTATAGCCGAATTGTTAGCTTAATAAATTCATCTCAGAGTTATAATTAGAGTATACTTAAAAAGATTATTTACTCACTGAATAGTGTTACAGAACTATTTTGATTAACAAATGCGAAAAAATACAGGATATAGCAGGTATAGCGTGTTTGACGTATTGTTAAAAATAACCTATTTACCTTTAATCAGAGGTTCTAATAAAACAAGAAGCCTTCTAATCTATCTGACATATATATATCCATTTAGTGTCTGATAATTCATCTTGCGGCGTAGAGTATGTATATATAAATAAATAGAGTTGTTATGTATGTACATTATGCACACATTCTGATGCTACTGTAACTAAGTGTTGTGCTTATTGTAACATACACATCTATACAAGTATAATATAATATGTACACATTAACATAGTTGTCTCAATACTAAACTTTTTCAACTTGCTGTTTTAATAAAATAGTACAAACACTGTGTGCACATCATACAGTAATTTCATTTTTAAATGCTATTATTAGCTATTACAACTAGAACGCAATATGGATACATGTAAGCCTAGCTGTTATTTTTGGTTTAATCGAACTCACCCCCCACCCCCCCACAACTCTTAGTAGCTCCGCTTTCTTTGCATATATCTTTTCTGATATTTGTGGTAATAGAAAATAACTACCCCTTAACTACCAGGCAACAACTTCAGTTTAAAAGTTATAAATATGCTACTGATGTTTAAAACCATATTACCGTGTTGGGGGGTTTGTATATTTAGCATTAGTATATTCATTTCCGCCTTCAACTGGAGAATGTAACAGTACTAAGGATTACCGTGGTGTCAACGTACATGATATTTTCGGAAGCTATGTTTTTAATATTTTAATGTAGATGTTTTGTTATTGTTTGCTAGCGGGATTTTTTGGCATGGCATCATGATGACGCAAGACGCTTAGAAGTTTCTCGAGTGTCTAGATTTGACGTGACATCTAGAATTTTCGTGGATTTGGGAAAACAAATATTGTAATATATATAAACCTGAATGTCAGCAACAGATAATTAGTTAGTACATATGTTATTTGCCCCTACGAATCCTCTACTGCTATTTATTAGCTATATTTCATCAACTAACACTCTAGTAAATACGCCTACAGAGAATATTAACTCCAATGACGTAGTTCTTAATTTTCACAAATTTATAAGCAGAGTTACGTTTAAGTCTTTTAAAATTACAAATATATTCAAAAACCATTTACCAATTTTACGCACTTTTAATTAGCTTATTACATATGTGAATAACTATTAAGTAATAGATAAAATTCTTGTTAAAAAAGTTATCAGAGAAAATGTCCATATAGAATATGAAAAACTTACATTATGAACAGAACCTTTATCTATAGACAAACCGATACTTTCTTAACCAAATTGAAGTTATTTAGTATTTAAGTAGGATTAAGTAGTTCACCCAATCACACAGTAATGTGCTTATTAAGTTTAGTTCATGATTAGTGTAACTCATGTTGAGTTTAGAGTTTAGAGTTTTATTCTTACTATTGGAAGGGGTGCTTGCTCCCTCCCTGAAGGTGACAGGGTGACGCTGTTTAAACCTTTTATTCCAATAACACAGTTTAGAGTTAATTAAGCTTCTGTTGAATTGAAGTTATTTTAGAATGGAATCTTAACTGTAATCCATTATTCTTCTAATACTGTAATTCACCCAACTTTCATTAACTCACCGTTTTCTCTCTCCCAGTTCCATTATTTTTAGGTCTAATTGTGAACGAAGCAACCGACCTATGGACAGCAAAACCAGGAATATCGTACGCTTTAATTAAACAGTGAAAAATATGCCAGCTACTAAAGGTGTAATAAAAACTTTAAAATAACACACAAATTTGACGTTTTATTAATAATTTTGCTGTATAAGAGGAGATTATATTGGAATATGTAGGTTGTTTAGATAAATTTACACAAATAGGCTATCTGTGTTGTGCTCACCTCCGGTATTTTTAGCGTCGTTCGCAGAGCCACTGGGGATCTTTAACAAAATAATTACACTGCACTAATATGGTCTTCATTATCTGAAATACATTTTGAAATATATAATTATACTTAGAAATAGGTATTTTAACATTTAAATTTAACCTACAGCAACACTCACTGCCACTGAATTTTAGTGATATTTAACTAAGTAATGCATATCATTAAATGTTTCTTGGATATTCTTCAGTGCAAGCACTCACCGAACTTAGTTTAGTTGCAAATATCTATACAACTGCAATATGAAACTATTAACATAGAAGAGTATAGTCTTACCCTGTGCTGTAGACAGGACCGAAAAACTCATTTATCTAAATGACATGTGTTAACTGATGGTAGCTGTAAAGTGGTTGGAATCTGAAAGCATCCAACTTCCAATATAAAACAACCGAAATGACACCTTTGTTATAATGGCGCGTGTATCGACGCTCCTAGCTTGTTTGTCTGTTTGTACTACACAATAAGCTATCTGTGCTGTACCTATCACGGGTATCGAAATCCGGTTTTTGGCGCCGCTGTGTCACTGGGGAGCCACACTTAGCGGAGTTTTAACTTTATCAGTACTGTTAAATTAAACACTGTAGTAAGGCATAATCTATTTTACAAGTTCCACATTGAATACAACATAGATAGTTATTACTAGTATGATATAAGAAAATAGCAGAGTACATTATTGCACTACATTTGACATCATGCTTACGGACTATGAATTAGAATTTCAGCTCCAAAAACTATAGTGTGCAATTACATTGTGTCACTACATATTGAAAATTATTAAACAATATATTGATGTAATGTTATCTTTAAACTAATGAACAGTTCTTAACTACTACAAATCAAATTTTCTTTCACAATACACGGGTGTAATATTAACTTGCTTTTTTTTTGGTGAATATCACGGTAAGCTATTCGAGGGCTACCTGCAATAGCCGTCCCTAATTTAGAAGTAATAGATCAGAGGGCAACGACACACAGCTCCTTAATCACAATACCGTGCCATGCCTCAAATTCTCTTTGTTTGTTCTTAAGCAAGAACTGCACATTGGACTATCTATACTATGTCCCCTGCAGGTATCTAAACTTGATTTTTAGCGTGGATATCCCTCAGACTTACCACTGAGTTACTGAGGGGTAAAATATTATGATGTTTGTTTTAGCGCAAAGCTACACAATAGGCTATCTCTTTTCTGTCCACCAAGAGAAACTGAACCTCGGATCTTAAAGTTACAAGTCCGTAAACTTTATAGCTGACCTACTAGGGTATAATGTTAACTCTAAAACTAATGAACCAACCTCAGTTAAGCAATGCACTAATGTAATTTTACTTTTAACACTGATGAACAGACCTGAATTAAAAAATACAGTGATGTAATGTTAAGTTGAAGACTAATAAACTGATCTGAATTACACAATATACTGGTGTAATGTTAACTTTAAGAGCACTGAACAGATATGAATTGAACAATACACTTACGTAATGTTAATATTAAGACTAATGAACAGCTTTCAACTAAAAAATAAACTCATGTAATATGTACGTTAAGACAAATGAACAGATCTGAATTAAATAATGCACTGATATAATGTTAATTTTAATATTAATGAACAGATCAGAATTAAGCAATAAACCAGTATAATGTTAATTTTAAGACGAATGAAAAGAATAAAGCTACTATAAATAGCACATTTTACCATAACAATGAGCAAAATTTATATATTGACCTTATCTCCAAATTTGATTATTATTAAACTATCAACTATATATTTGAGTAATATGCAAAATTATGCTCTATTCCAATTTTCTGCGAGTGATACCAACATCAAAAAATAAGGTATTTTAATTTTTAACAGGAATAAACTTATGCACAACGCTGAACATTTGTAGCGACAAAGATTCCATTTACGAAGGTATTTATTTGAGCAAATATAAACTAAATACTCAACAGCATGATAATCAAGCCAGAATCTACCCAATGTCAGTTAACAGTCGAGCCACAGTTCACTCGCTGGCAGATGATAGGCAGACCACAATCTACACATTGCCAGACGGTTATAAAGACATAATCCATCAAACGATAGATTGTAGACAACGCAGAATACACATGCTGTCAGTTGACAGTCAAGCCAGAATCCATCTACTTTCATATTATAGTCAAGCCAGAATCCTTCCACTGCCAGATGACAATCAAGTCAGAATCTACCCATTGTCATTTTTTAATAAAGCCAGAGCCTAGCAGTTGTCAGACGGTAATAAAACCAGAATGCATCATGTGTCAGTTGATAATCAAGCTAGAATCCACCAACTGTCAAATAATAATTAAGAGAGAATCCATAAACTGCCAGATTATAATTAAGCCAGAATTCACCCACGGTAAAATGACAAACAAGACAAAATCCCCAATATCAGGTGACAATAAAATCAGGGTCCATCTATTGTCAGATGCTACGCAAGCCAAAATCCGCCCATTTTCAAATGATAGTCAAGCCGGAATCCATCCATTGCCAAATGATAGGCAAGCCAGAATTCGCCCATTGTTAGGTGGTAATAAAGCCAGAATGTATCTACTACCTGGTTGTAGGCAAGTGAAAATCCAATGATTGCCAGATGGTAATAAACTCAGAGTCCGTCAACTATCACAGGATGCGCAATCCTGAACTCATCCACTCTTAAATGATAGTCATGCAAGAATATACCCACTCTCATGTAATAGTGAGGCTAGAATATACCCACTCTCATGTAATAGTGAAGCTAGAATTCACCCACTGTCATTGATAAGCAAACCAGAAAATGGTGCTAAGAAATCAAATGGTCATCTTTTTTTTAATGTTACATATTATTATTATTATTACTACTAGGAGGAATACTAGTGTTTCGCTGACAAAAAATTATTTGGTTGTGGTATTTTGTACCTGAATGTACAAAGTTTATAAAATGTAAAAGCAGTACTATGTATTTAAAGTAATTAAAACAGTTAAGTGACCCGCATAGATTACGCACATAAGAGGTTAGGTACCTAGAGTTCTGAAGGAATCTGATAGCCGGGGGCGTCTCAATGACTGGGAGATTAAACCTAAATGGGTTAAGCCTATTGCACAACGCGTGCAAAAGACACTTTGAGCCGAACGGTTTGATAACAAGTGACAAATTGATTGACTTATCTAGTGAGAGATACCAGATCTAGCAACGCTTTCCAAACCTGAGTGACAGTACCAGCATTCTAAATGTCTATAAACAAATGAAGAAATTCACGCACAAAACCTTAACACATGAATAATGCTGTCTGAGATAGGGCTCTGAGGGATGACAGATCCATTCCCCAAATACCTTTTCCTTTGAAATGCATAGTACTATCTACATCTACCCCTCCATTACGCATATGATGACGTCATCCGTACTTCCCTACTCCTAATTTATTTTTACATAGTTTAATGAAGTTTTAAAAGCTTCCCACGCACGCGCACATGTTATAATTTCTTTTAATTATATAGACATGATCTTCCTTAAATAATACTAACTAACCTTAACTACCGAGTACAATAGGCTTCTAAAAATATAATTACAGAGGCCATAGTGCAATTATTTCTATTCAATGTAGCATATATATATGTCGCGATTACACACTGACATAGTAGAATATAAAATTGTTAACTAGTGTGTAACTGAAATTTTTCAGTGATAAGAATAATTCGGTGGCACGACTGGTATCGATCGTTTGAAGGATCCCAAAGCAATAAGCTGAAATTTATTTAAACCTCAATCCTGTTTAGTTACCAAATAATTTTAACTGAAAATAGTTAACTTCATTGTTTTTTGTTTTTTTAACAACCGTTAATTAATGTACTACAGAATACTTACAAATATATGATTCATATACTTATATATGATATATATCTGCAACTTCTACGTCATTACTCAAAACTGAAACAATCACGTAAAGTCGTAAACAGATGATCAAATGACGCTGTTTTTAAACCTTAACTGAAACTCGTAAAAACGGGGAAAATAGCCAGTAATGGTGGATTTCCGTTAAAATACATGAATTTTCTTTCATTCCACATTCTATTTCATCCACGTTTTTCAACATCTCTTGATAAATAAATACTTTGGTAATGCTTTCAACCGGCGATTTCTTTGTAGGTAATAGTTACTCGGTTTTATGGGAGGCAGGGAGGGGATAGAAAGTTTTGTGTTGATCTATGGCAGGAAATGGTTATCGTCCGGCTAGCCTGTGACCATATGTCTGACCAAAGTTTAACACACGCACAAACTCATCTCTGAGATCACCAAACTAAACGTTACCACGGCCCTGACCTGGCATGGCCTGATTGTGAGGAAGTTCGAACTCGCAATCTGCGGGTCTCGGATTCGAATCCCATCAGTGAACATGTTCTCTCTTTCAGCCGTGTGGGCATTATACTATGACAGTCTATCCCTTTATTCGATTAGAGTAGCCCAAAAGTTGACGGTGGGTGCTGCCAACCGGTTGCCTACACTCGGGTCGGCAGCTGAAAATTAGTTACGGCGGTACATAACTTCAGTAGCATTGCCACAAACAAACAGAATAATTTATTTTTCGTATGACCTTTTTTTCCTGGTTGTGTTCAGAATATTACATAGCTCCTTAAATACTTTTAAGTGATCATTATTGTGGTTGTCCGCCACACGTCAGCCTGCTCTTCATCTATACAATCGTCTAGTTGGTTCTAAGATAGCAGTTTAGAGACTTGCTTTTTTTTACTCTTTTTCCACTGATCACTTATTGAATTTTTCCAGATTGTTTCTCACATGTGTTTGATGTAGGGTTGATTGAATACGTTAAAAATATCGATAAGCATTTCCTCAGGTTCTTGCAAGGAAACTGAGTTTAATTGTTTTTTTTTTAATTTTGCGCAAAGCTACAGAGGGCTATCTGCGCTAGCTGTCCCTAATTTAGCAGTGTAAGACTAGAGGGAAGGTAGGTAGTCATCCCCACCACCGCCAACTCTTGGGCTACTCTTTTACCACCGAATAGTGGGATTGACCATCGCATTATAACGCTCCCACGGCTGAAAGGGAGAGCATATTTGATGGGACGGGGATTCGAACCCGCGACCCGCAGATTGCGAGTCGAGCGCCCTAACTACCTGGTCATGCCGGGCCTCTGAGTTTAATAAAATACCTACAGAGTTCAGTGCAAACTCTGCTTTACCGTTATCAACGTTCAGCTCTCGAAGATTTTTCTCTATTTCGTGAACAAAATGGGCTAAACATATATGACGACAGATAAATTTTCTGTTTGTACTGTTGTAAGTGAATGTTGTTGTTTTTTGCATTTTATTGATGAATGATCATATTTGTATTGTTGTAGATGAATAATTTTATTTGTATTGTTGTAAGTGAATGTTGTTTTTTGTATTTTTGTACGTTAATGATTTTATTTGTATTCTTGGAAGTGAATTTTTTTTGCATTTTTATAGATAAATGATTATATTTGTATTGTTGTAGATGAATAATTTTATTTGAATTGTTGTAAGTGAATGTTGTTTTTTGTATTTTTGTAGGTTAATGATTTTATTTGTATTGTTGTAAGTGAATTTTTTTGCATTTTTATAGATAAATGATTATATTTGTATTGTTGTAGATGAATAATTTTATTTGTATTGTTGTAAGTGAATGTTGTTTTTTGTATTTTTGTAGGTTATTTGTATTGTTGGAAGTGAATTTTTTTTGCATTTTTATAGATAAATGATTA
>NW_013666591.1:8431-12338 GCF_000517525.1 Limulus polyphemus | reverse complement strand
CCAGGTGTATATTTGTATTGTTGTAGATGAATAATTTTATTTGTATTGTTGTAAGTGAGTGTTGTTTTTTGTATTGTTGTAGATGAATAATTTTATTTGTATTGTTGTAAGTGAATGTTGTTTTTTGTATTTTGTAGGTTAATGATTTTATTTGTATTGTTGTAAGTGAATTTTTTTTTGCATTTTTATAGATGAATGATTTTATTTGTATTGTTGTAAGTGAATGTTTTTTTTGCATTTTTATAGATGAATGATTATATTTGTATTGTTGTAGATAAAAAATTGCATTTGTATTGTTGTAAGTGAATGTTATTTTTGTAGGTTACTGTTTTTATTTGTATTGTTGTAAGTGATTTATTTGCATTATTGTACATGAAATATTTTATTTCTGTTGTTGTAGTTGGCCGTTTTTATTGTGTTGTTGTAGATGAATGTTTTTATTTGTATTGTTATAGGTGAATGTTTTTATTGCGTTGTTCTAGGTGAATGTTTTTATTTGTATTGTTGTAAGTGAATGTTCTTATTTGTGTTGCTGTAGGTGAATGTTTTTATCTGTACTGTTGTAAGTGAATGTTCTTATTTGTGTTGTTCTAGGTGAATGTTTTTATTTGTATTGTTGTAAGTGAATGTTTTTATTGCGTTGTTCAAGGTGAATGTTTTTATTTGTACTGTTGTAAGTGAATGTTCTTATTTGTGTTGTAATAGGTGAATGTTTTTATTGCGTTGTTCTAGGTGAATGTTTTTATTTGTATTGTTCTAGGTGAATGTTTTTATTTGTATTGTTGTAAGTGAATGTTCTTATTTGTATTGTTGTAAGTGAATGTTTTTATTGTACTGTTGTAAGTAAATGTTCTTATTTGTGTTGTTATAGGTGAATGTTTTTATTGCGTTGTTCTAGGTGAGTATTTTTATTTGTATTGTTGTAAGTGAATGTTCTTATTTGTATTGTTATAGGTGAATGTTTTTATTTGTATTGTTGTAAGTGAATGTTTTTATTGCGTTGTTCTAGGTGAATGTTTTTATTTGTACTGTTGTAAGTGAATGTTCTTATTGGTGTTGTAATAGGTGAATATTTTTATTGCGTTGTTCTAGGTGAATGTTTTTATTTGTATTGTTGTAAGTGAATGTTTTTATTGTATTGTTGTCATTTTCTTGTTAATGACATCCCATATACGACTCAGATGTGATTTTATGTCTTCATTTCTGAAAGCACTTATCACATTGTTTACCACATTGACTCGACTTTGTTGTTATTAATGACCACTCTTCCTTAGTCAGATGTAAATTACATCTATTCAGTTTTGGTGAACATTCTTTCTTAGATAAATATAATTCCAGTGTTTGTGCATAGAAGAAATGTTTCTCTTCAGCGTACGCTTTCCGTCTTTATTAAAACTATAATACGTTTCTGGAAGGTTATATTTATGACGTTGCACATTCTTTGTTTAGAAAACGTTCTTGTTTTTAGATTTCTTGTTGATTTGTTTTTAGTTTGTCGTTATCCTCACTAATAGTGTTAGTTTCGTCCACTTCACGGGGTCTATTGTTGTGGTAAATGTAAATTTGTTTTCTCATTGTGTTTTTTTTCTTTATTGACCTCTGATCTTGTTTGTTTATTTCTAAGCCGTATATCATCATCATCACTAATACTAGTAGTACCTCTTAGTTACTGTGTTATTTGGAACTTTATTGTAGTTAAGTGTTGTCTCTGCGCAGCACTTTTCTTCGTTATTCTCTGAGTTAATTTCTTCATTTATTTGTCATACATCATCATCACTAATACTAGTAGTACCTCTTAGTTACTGTGTTATTTGGAACTTTATTGTAGTTAAGTGTTGTCTCTGCGCAGCACTTTTCTTCGTTATTCTCTGAGTTAATTTCTTCATTTATTTGTCATACATCATCATCACTAACACTAAATACATTTTCTACTTTATGTTGTTTAGTTATATTTTTATCTTCAAAACTATTGTATGTTGTCTATGTGGGTTATATTTCTATATTTTACATATTTATCATCATCATTTCTATTATTAGAATCTTCTGTTATTTTTGGATGTTTGGTCTCTGTCAATTTTGAGTGAAATATTATTAAAGTACGTTGATCTTCATCATTCATTAAACACTTTCGTTAATTTCATTGATAGTAAGATTCTGGCGTGACTGAGTTTTATTACTATTCTTATTTCCGTCAACTTATTCTTTTACCTGTAGCACCTGTATGAATACCGCTACATTTTAACAAGAGTAAGCTGTGTATATCTCAAGCTTCAGAAATTAAATCAGTATGGCATTTAAAAAGTACAGGTGCTTTGGTTTTCTTCTGTTTATTAATTAATTTGGTTTATTATTATAAATCTTTCCGTATACTACAACTGAGTTTTCATTGTTGTGAGATATATTTTTTACATGATGTAATGGTTGTGTGAAGCTTCCCGTAGTATGTAAAAAACTAGTACAATTTGAAAATGCCAAACTAGGTGAGTTAAATCAACTAATTAATTGGTTTAGTGCCAGTTAGAGTTTTTAGCGAGTTAGACAGTGAGAGTTAGTGAGCCTGTCCGTCAATGGTCGATTAGTAAGTCAGTCAGCGCGTTTACTATCAATCTTTTATTCCCAGTTTGCCCCTGAAGAAGAAAGGTCCACCTTTCGAAAGTGCTCGGGTTATAGGGTTTTTTATCCATCTGTTAGTGAGGAATTTCTGCAAGTGATTGATTAAGCATATTTGTGAGTGAAACGTACATTAGTTTCAGAATTTCTGTTGAAACGTTTTTTGAGAAATTAAGCCTACCAGTAAATGAAGCCTGTATAAAATATTATGAAGGAATAAATTAATTCGCTATCAATAAGTAGACCAGATTTCACATTATTTTACATAACAATCCAAAAGAACGATAGAACACGTTACAACACTGATGCCGGATTATGTTGGTGTAAATAAAATATAACTGACTAAACTGACAACATGAGCACGAAAAGTGATCACAAATTTCCTAGAGATGATGAAACAGCGGAAAGAAGATCAAGAAGAACTTGACAGATTTTGTAAGAAAACCAAGAGAAACTTCTAGAAAATTAATGGAAGACCAAGAAGAAAGAGATAAAAGAACAAATTGATGGACAATTAACACCTTCCACACGAGCCAGCCAAGCGTCTTTTAGTACTGAGCCTAGGATAGTCAATAGGGTGAGGTCCTTCCGGAAACTCGTGATTTAAGGTTATTAGGATAGATCTCGTTAAATGAAGCTCGGCAAAAATTATAAAACAAAAAGAAAAACTAAATATTAATGCAAGTATGACATGATGAAATCTATGTGGATCATACTATGGTGATACTATACTGGGCATTATACCATCCTTTTAATATTTACTCTTCATTGCAGAAATGGCATTTTTAATTTTAGAATCACTAGGAAAATCATCTTGTAATGCATCGTGCATCTACTTCTACTTCAACATTACATCTTTGACCTTTACGGTGCCAAGTTAGTTTCACAAAGTAATGAAACTAATGATTTCTTATATATAATTCTAATCCCTATTTTTGAAGATAATGATATTATTGTGCCCGTTTTCTTATTCTTTACTGTCAATACAGTAACCAATTGATGAATATCTGATTCAGCTGGTATGTCAAATTGATTGGGATATCTTTGAATAAGTTCTTCCCTCATCCAACCTGGACCCACGGTGTAGCTTAATTATTACACATAAACCATCACATTTACAATCAAATTTAGAACATTTCAAGCATGTTTCATTGCTACATTTTTATTTTACATTTACAGGTTTACTTCTTCATGTTGGCTTTCATGTCGCTCTTTTTTAGATGGAAAAACCCAAACAACCTATATATCTAGACAAAACATTTATTAAATGAAATAGTCTTCATTCTTATCGATTATG
>NW_013666591.1:0-7670 GCF_000517525.1 Limulus polyphemus | reverse complement strand
CATTTTAAATAAAGTTGATAAAACAAGACATGAACGTTTTTTCTTGCACAATAATTTATTTGTAAAGTTTAAAATATATGTCAAATAGACTTTAAAAACTGTACATGTCTGGCAATTCATATTTTGGTTAAACACATTACCTATTTATATTAACCGTGGTGAAACATAGGGCAAACATATTTTCTCTACTTTCCACTTTTGTTAACTGCAATTTAGTACATCCAGAAATTTGAAGTTGCTTACAATATTTACTGCACATCCTATCTATGATTTTTAGGTTGGTACCCTCTATCAATCGCTACCTGTTTTAAATACGTTAATTCTAACATCAAGTCCTCATCATACGAAGAAACATTAACAGCCCAATAAACAAAAGACGAAAATGAGGACATCTTTTGTGATCATGGATGACACGATCTCACATGCCGCCGCATGGCAATTGAGAATGGCTTCCTGTATACAGAAAGTCCCTCTCTCTTTTTACAGAAACGTCTAAAAAGTTTAAACAATCCTTATCTTCAACTTTTAAAGTGAATTGTATAGTAGGGATGATCGAATTCAGATGCCTTTGGAACTCAATTAACGTGGCATTACCATGCTGCCACACCAGAAATGTGTCATCCACATGCCTTACCCACACCTCGGGTTTTATCACCGATGTTTTAAGCGCACAAGTTTCACCCTCAAACATGAAAACAGAATATCTTATCTGGTCTATACCTTTTACCATTACTGCCATGCCATTGAATAAAATGCATCAATGTAGGTCATAAGAGAACAAACGGAGGAGAGAGAGAACAACTTGAAACTCTCAAATATTAAATTGTTGTTAACTGTGAATATAAATTTAATAAAGAATAATATTGATGTACTGTATTTTCTCAGATGTCACGATGCAGTGCATCGTCTACTTAAATGACATGATCACACATAGGCAGGCCTTTGATAATGCTTGTGATGAGCTAAGGAAAGTTCTGGTTTGGTTGACGAAAAAGAACCTTAAGCTATATCCTAAGAAGTGGGAATATGTTCATCAAGAGGTGAGTTTCATGGGACAGCAGAGAGAGTATCTACAGACCCATCTAAAATTGACTGTGTTCAGAACTGGCCAACACCAAAGACCCTGTGCGAGGTAAAATGATTTCTGGGACTTTGCTCTTACTATAATAATTCACTGTTGGAGTGCTGACGGTGACCAAAGATTCAATCAACTGAAGACATAATTAACCCCTAATTCTGAATTAACATACCCAATCTTTTAAGAATCACTCAGATACCAGAAATTTTATAGTGGGACAGTAGTATTACAAGTACAGCACGGAAAAGTTTTAGTTTATTTTAAAAATATTTTGCACAAGGCTGCTCAAGGTCTGTTTGTGCTAGCTGTCCCATAAGTTAGCTGAACCTTGCGAGATATTATTGAGTTTACAGTCGCTAACAGCTAGGGTATCAGACCAAGAAACAATGCATTCTAATCTTTATAAAAACGTAAAAAATATATATTTAATTAGCTATACTGATGGCCAGATTGATTTTTAGTTTTATTAAAAGCACATAGCTTACTCTGTACTTTTAACATAAGTTATTCTTCTTCATCCTAGATTCCTTCTGGCATTGAAGTCTGATTTACTTCTGATTGGGTGATATGAAGCACATTTCACTTCTTAATGATGGACTTTGCCGTACTCAAAGGGATAATCAGCGACTTTACAATTTTATTGTAATCTTCTCCTCATTCTTGCTTCTCTATCACTTTATCCCTGACTTGTTTGGAAAGCTCCTTGGTCTTGATTGTTGGTTTGTTGTATCACTGTGTGAGTTGTGGCTTGAACAGATGTATTTACTCTAATGTCAAGTTAAACCACTTTGATTACACACAGACAGAGATCATTACACTAATTTTGTGACCTTTCAAACTAATCTTTCACACTTACATACTTATGTAATTAAGAATATTCTAATCTTCTATGAAAATCTAACTTACATAATATCAGCGTTTTTTAGCTTTCTCAGTTTGGAGTAGATTCTAAATATAAAGTCCCATTTATAAGAGTTTCATGATTACAAGCTCAGACGGCAACAAAATGTAGAAACTTTGCTGGGGGTGAATACTTAGGTAAGGCACTGTATATTTTAAAGCCAGTAATTTAAAGGTATGTCCTAAAATGATGAAAAAATGTTATTTAGAGTCTACTTTTAAGTAGGAAATATGTTGTAGAAAATTAGTAATAAAAGTATATTCTTGAAAGTCTTAAAGCTAGAAATAAAAGTGTTTCTTTCAAAATATACTCTTAGATTTATCGATTTTAGTGTGTTATAGATCATCTGCTCCTAATCTCATATTACCTTAAAAGCCACGAAGAAAAGTATCTTTGAGTCTACTCTAAAGATCAGTAATGAAAGTATGTTGTGCAGAGATTATATTCTAGTTACTTGTAGAAAGACTCAGCCTGGGATTGAAACTTACTTCTTTTACTGTTGTGATTGTTTTCCTATATATAGTAACTCTTGTATTAGTTTCTTAGAAAAATCTAACTTTGGACTTTACACGTGCATATTTTATCTGTTCAACATTTCATTCATATTATTATTACCTTCATTAACTTAAAGAACTACTTATAGAAGTAACTGCTTCCATTCTTGTAAGCACGGATCACAATAACTTTTACTTAGTTAGCTTTAAATGTTCTAGAAACAACTGTCAAACTGAAGATATAATCCCGAAAGCATCAATTTATGATATACACCAATATTAAAACCTGTACCAAAGTGTCCAAAAATGGTACACTGAATTTATGTTTGCATACAACTGTAAACTTTACATTTGGGTGTTTAGTTTTTAGACATTTACTAACATAACTTTGTGACTGAAGCCTATTGTCAACATACCATCTACAGTACAGTGGTTAAAGCCAAGTTTATATTGATCCCTCGGCTTTATAAACACAACTTTCTAAACTACTTATGCATTAACAGCTGTTGGATCCATGACTCTGTAGATTACATCCTTAATAACATATGAGCCACATAAAAAGTACAACAAAAATACCAGTAATATTGAAATTTATCTCTCTAATTACTGATGGGATTTCCATTTTTTTGATATGGAAAATGAGTGATTTCTTATTTTATTTTCAGCTCTTTACACTGAGCACTCCTCAATAACATCTGATCAAAGCAAGCTATATACACAAAACAGAACTAAAAATTAATCTGCTAAGTAATGTAACTAATTTAATGCACCAGTCTAACTAGTAACTAGTAGCATACAGTGTCCTAAAACAAAAACTTAAAATGATTAAGATGATTCATCAGCTAGACACCCTTGCTGTTACCAATGATTCTGGTTGTAACAGACAAAAAACCTAAAGGTACTCAATAATGTAATATCTGTATTCCACCAGTATGAATGGTATAAAACAGCAATCAGAGGATTAAAGGAAAAACAGGACATTTATTTCTTCATGATAGACTTAAGAATCTCTTTGTATTTGCATCTAGTGGATGACTTGGATGTGTAATAATAATTTGTTTGTACTTATATCTTGTGGATGGCTTGGGTATCTAACATGAATTTGTTTGTACTTGCAACTAGTGGTAGCTTGGATGTATAATATGAATTTGTTTGTACTTATATCTTGTGGATGGCTTGGGTATCTAACATGAATTTGTTTGTACTTGCATCTAGTGGATGACTTGGATGTCTAACATGAATTTGTTTGTACTTGCATCTAGAGGACAGCTTGAATGTCTAGCATTAATTTGTTTGTACTTACAACTAGTGGTGGCTTGGATGTATAATATGAATTTGTTTGTACTTGCATCTAGTGGATGACTTGGATGTCTAACATGAATTTGTTTGTACTTGCATCTAGAGGACAGCTTGAATGTCTAGCATTAATTTGTTTGTACTTACAACTGGCTTGGATGTATAATATGAATTTGTTTGTACTTGCATCAAGTGGATGACTTGGATGTCTAACATGAATGTTTGTACTTCCATCTAGTAGATGACTTGGATGTATGGTTAGATGCTTTGTTGGAACCATGCTTTATTGGCATCCAGTCCATATAAAGGTTATTTACTTTTGTTATACTGATGTCTGCATGATAACCTGAAGACAAAAGGCAGATGACTTTCAGAACATCATCTTCTACACTGTGTTTCTACAACAGGCAGTTGCCATCCATTCAACTAAGTTTCATCATGAACACTCTGCCTAAACAATCTATCGAAGAATAGCATGGTATTTCTTTAGGCTACATAGTCACCACAGTGATAAGTTTGTAGAAACTTTAAGAAAGAAATAAACTAATCTGTTGTAGTTTATGTGGATTAGACTTTGAATTATTTTCATCAGATAATTTAAAAGAACCTGCAACAATATATCACAACAACATAAAGTTCAGACACAGTTTTGATTAACTATAAGTGTAAGTTATGTAACTCTGAATTACAGACAAAGGACTTTAGCAACTTTGGAAAGCTCATTTTTAAGTTAGATTTCATTATTTAAAAAACCTTATTGATAATAATTCCTTTCAATGTAGAGTTAATTAATCTGCTTATTAAATTGAGTTCACTCTGCTCTGTTCAACACAAGAATTAGTTTCTAAACAAATCTGATGATGTTAATACTAATATGTCTTCTTAACTTAATGATCTTGAGAAAAAAGGCCTTAGACACAAGTTGTCTTTTGAACTTATTCCAAACACTTCAGTTCAGTATTTATGTATTTTGAATCTCTATTGAGACAACTGAAGGATTATTATGCATATCATTTTGCCGATGAAACATTTGAAAGTGTGAGAACCCGTGTTAGCAGTGTCTTCTGTTTATACTTATAGGAGATAAGCTAGGAAAACACACTGAATTACTTATGACAAAGTCAGAAAATATAACATGGCATTTATTTTAATCATAAGTTATATATATTATAAAGGTAAAGCATATATTAGACAAAAGTAGAAACACCTGAAACAAGAGAAACAAAATTATAAAAGTATCTTTTAGAGTTAAAGATAAAATTATATCTGAAAGAGTGTATGAGAAAATTACAGTTGATGGTTGCCAAGCTGGAATAGTGTATGACACTTAAAACTTTTTTATTGTAAATATAATCCAAAATAAACTAGTTTTATGTAACAGGGTAATTATTTCATCATCAGTTTACTTTAAAATACAGTTTTGAGTTTGCTAAGTTTTTATAGCATCTGAAGTTTAATGTACTGTGTACACAGTAAATTTTAATTTATTCTCTCTTTATGTTCCAGCAACAACAAAAATGTATACTCCGTTGTCTTCCATCTTCAGATATAAATTAGTTGTCTATTTTCTTTAAGCCGTAGTTAAATAATCACATTTTATGTTTAATGGGTCCATCTATGACCAGAATGAAGGTTGCTAATATGGCATCAAAGTTTGCAACTGTTATAACTAACATGTTCTCAAGTTTTCATGAAAAACAATGGTTGGAAAATTGTCCTGTTGACTTCAAATGAAAAATATACCAAAAAATAAACAATTGCAGAGTCTAATCTTGCAGCCAGTACATTCTACAGAAGGTAACATTGTAGGAAAAACAGAGAGAGGTAAACAGACTCAATTAGCTCAATGATACAAAAAAATTGATTGGAGGTGAAAAAGTTGAATTAGGAAAGCTGTTGTAGGCAGAAAAAACAAAGGACAAAGGAGAACCATAGTCATCAACCCTCAGAAATGGAGAGGACACCATGACTGACTGATTAAAGGTACAGAATTAGACATTTGGCTTTGAAACTTGTCAACCAAAATAATGCAAAGCAACCCAGTGATAAGAGATTAGACAGATTTGAGAGTTTTATGTATACTGGAATACATCACTATCCAAGTGGCATGTAAACTTATCTATGCAAGTAATACCAATTGATTCAGTGAGAAAATGGAAATGCAAATTTTAATTCTTAAATATAACATCTAGCAAGTAGCTTGTGAAATTTTCAAAATCCAGTATACTGATTAGTCTACTTTAAAAAGGTTATACAGATTAGGAGCAGTTTAAAAGATTGTAATGTTCATGTTTAGCACTAAAATAAGTGGCTTGTTAAATTATATATCTGTAAATAATGCCGACTAACAATGTGAGAAATGGATAATAAAAACTTTGAAAGGTTTTAAATAATATCTAAAAGAAAATAAATTATTGGACACGGAATTTTACCTTGAAATTTTATTTAGCTGTATAGATTATGAAACATGAATAAACTAAATTCAACAATGTGGGTTTACTCTATAGGTTTCTAACCTAAGCAACTTCTATTTCACACCATCTTAAACATTAAATACAAGTATTGTAGGTCACCTTTCCACACCGTGATCTGGGATACTCTACAATCTGAAACGAAACAGATAAAATGGAAAGAAAAACGTTTTTTATTCTGACTCTTTTCATCATAGCATTTTGGTTCTAAATAGGAACAACAACAAAACTTAATATGTTACATACAATAATAATAAAGCATCACAAACTCTTAATCAAAAATCTGAACTTTACAATCAGACAATAACAAGAGTTTGATTTCCAAAGGTGCTGGATTCTAAGAATAAATGCTCTTTGTTAAAAAGTCGTTTTCATATCTAAGCATTTACAGACTCCTGGGCTATTGTTTTAAACTATGCTATGATGTAATTTTCCTTTCACATATCCACTTAAGAGTGAATACCTACAATAACTTCACACAAGTCAATAATCACATTATTTTATCTCTACAAATCCTGTATAACAACAGACAGCTTTTTCCTATATTTTTAATAATAACAAAAGAAGGTAAGAACACATGGAAATAAAATGTGCAAATGAAAAAATTGTCCTTTTATAATTACCTTGTTTAAAACACTAACAACGATATCAGGATATGTATATACATCCTTCTATTAAGCTGATATAACATACTAACAATTGTATCAGCTACTTTAACATGCTGACAATGGTATCAGTTTACCCCTGAAGAAGATAGGTCCACATTTTGAAAGCTCTCAGGTCATAGGATTTTTATTCATTTCTATTAAGACGTCTTGAACCAACGTGTTTTTCTAACATCATGAATGTATCAGGATATACATACAGCCTTCTAATCAGCTGGTTTAACACAATAACAACTGTATCAGGATATATATATACCCTTCTAATCAGCTGGTTTAACAGACTATCAATTGTATCTGGGTAGAGATATCCTTCTAATCAGCTGGTTTAACAGACTATCAATTGTATCTGGGTAGAGATATCCTTCTAATCAGCTGGTTTAACATACTAACAATTGAATCAATGTAGATACATCCTTCTAATCAGCTGGTTTAATATATTAACAATTGTATCAGTATAGATACAGCCTTCTATAATTATTTAATCAACAATTATAACAAAATACATTATTCTTTACCTGGTTCTATCGACAGGAAAGAGAAAATCATTTCTTATCCTCCTCTGGTTTAGATTCTTTTGGAGCAGCTATCACCTCTACAGGACTCTTTTCTGCTCTGTAGGCAGGAAATGTTTCCCATGGTGTTGATAGATCAAACTTTCTGAACTCTTGGGCCAATTCAACTGGTTCTGCAACAACTCTTTTTACTTCATCATCATAACGAAGCTAAAAGTTTAAAAAAAAAGTGTTGAAACTGTAAATGTGAAAG
>NW_013666590.1:376176-380050 GCF_000517525.1 Limulus polyphemus | reverse complement strand
GAAACGTGCGCTTTCTCTTTTCTTTCTTTTCCATTTAACCAGATTGAGCCACAGCAACGCGTGGCCGGGTAGAGCTAGTTGAAAAATAAAACTTGATGTAAACATTAATTTTGCAAAAATTTCACATTATACATTTCACCTTAATTCACAAATATTGATACACAAGTATGTACGTAATGGAATAATAAAAAGTTTATTGCCGCTTTAAATGGAAATGTTTAGTTGTGGTATAATACAAGTCACGAGTGATGCGAAAGTAAGCGTATCAGATCGTGTCCCTCTTGTGAGAGAAAAAATAATAATTTGATGGCTGATAGTGCTTGGTCTGGTATTATGGGCAAACAAGAGATTTTGAAAGTTTGCCTTAATATTTTGCTGCCTTTGTTGTAGACAAAATATTATATTATATTACTCTCAGATAACTGTTATATTATAATCATAAAAGCCAAATGTCGGTCGGCCAATCAGTCGGTGACGCTCGATTTCTCCGAATTTCGTGACTTACACGAGTACAATTTCACTTTTTCTCCTATAATACTTCCTCCTTTGTTTGTCCGTTCCCGTTTTAGTTGAACTTAAATATCTCCTAAATTTCGGCACTTTTTTGACTATAGACATGGAAATGCATTCGCACCCTCTCAACGCCTGTGAAAAATAAGTCGAATATTAGCGCAATTCTATGCTTGGGAATTATTACGAAAAACCTTTTGTTAAAAGAGACTGAAGATATCAATTATCCGTAGAGAAGAGGACGACTGTTGCCTCAGTAGAAGAACAGGTGTGTATGTAATCATATGATCATTGTATGTTTTAATTTTTTATCCAAAGGCATCAGTTTGTAGCATGTTTGCTCAGTTATATGTAGTGGATTCATGATCAATATGTAGCATGTTCTTGGGAAAGGAGATTTTGTTTCTTTTGTATATTGCCAGTTTTATACGGAATAGTTTTGTTTTCCAGTGGTTTCCCATAATGTTTAGCAGGTTTTACGCCAGTATTTATATAAAAGCTGTACTGATCGATAGTAATTAACAATTCGAGATTCCCGGGGAGCAGCTATTGTAAATTCAATGAAATTCTCCGAAAGCTAGATTACGTGGTAATGATATAATTAGAATAAGGCGTGTATTATGAAGTCTAATACTCTACTGGAGTATTCATAAATCTTTTCGTGTTGGGCAGAAGACAAATGACCCATTGTGTAGCTCTGTGCTTAATTACAAACACACAAACAAACAAATAGAAAATTTTTTGTTACCTGCTGTTGCCATGGCAACAGAACCGTTATGTCTTTAAATGACGTAAGCCATATCACGTAACATTTTCGTTATTCTAAGTGTTTGTTTGTTTGTAATTAAGCACAAAGCTTCACAATGAACTATCTGTGCTCTGCTCACCGCGGGTATCGAAACCCGGTTTCTAGCGTTGTAAGTCCGCAGACATATCGCTGGGCCACTGGGGGGAGGGCTATTCTAAGTGAGACTGGGAGCTGTATAGCCAGGGCCTAAATAATTCATAGCTGGAATTGAATATGAAGTTTATTTGTTGTTTTTTAATTAATGTGCTGTTAATATTACATAATAAGGGTGATATTTAAACGCTTAGAATGCATGAGTAAAATAAAATAGAAAGAATTTTAATTTGACAAAATCACAATTGGCCTTATTATTTATGGTGTTGAATACTTAATATGTTCTTTTTTTCAACTATAAATTAGCTAAATATGGCCTGTTTTTCCGAATCTCATATTCACATCAAAATTATATCACTTTAACAAACTATTGTATTTCAACACTCTTAGATAATTGTTATAAAATATAAGGTATTTATGTGAAAGTCATGTCTGCTATGATCAGATCACTTGTTCTTAATTGCACTTAAACGAAAATCTAGAAAGGTTTTTGTTTGAGGTCATATTAAAATCAATATTTTCAAATAAAAGCATTTATATTTATATATTTTGTATATAGCGGTGGTATAGTATCTGTGGTTGCTCTCTCCCTTTGATTAATCTCACCACACTAGAAACTAGAGACAAAACACACATTAAATACAAATCTTTCAACTATGTTCATAACACTAACTATAGCTTGAAATACTCTGGTTAAAACAACAGCTTCATGATTTTGATTAGGTACTGTATACTAGGTAATAATGTATTTTATAAACCAATACGTTTGTGCTGATTTCTTTAGCTGTTACAGGTTACAGCTATGCATACTTATGTGCATATACTGTATATATATATATATATATACATCTAGCTTTTTCATTTCTTCTCTTTACACGTTATATGATCGTTAAACCACAGCTTTTGTCTTTTACATTTCACACACATATATTGATACATTTTCATATTTTAAATCATTTGACCATACATTTTAAACTTTTACCAATTAAATGCCTATATTTCTTTGACTAGACGTTTTTATCCCTTAATAACCCTATAAATCATCCAAACATTTTCATGTAACTACACTTTTAATTGTTTTAATAGATATCTGAACTGACAATAATTCTAAAATGTTGTATTATATACAGAAAAATTATACTCCAAAACGTTCGTCCCCCGGTGAATCAGAGATACGTTCACGGAATTACAACGCTAAATCCGGGATTCGATTCCCCGCGGTGGACGCAGAAGAAGCCCAATGTGGCTTTGCTCTAAAGCAAACTAATAAAAACTTTTACAAGTTATACACCAGAAAATTATACTTCGTAACTTTGCGGATTATATATAAGAGATGGACCTTTTACAGCATCCGAATAATTCTATCTCTCAAATATTTCTCCTGCCTCACTATCTATTTTATTTGATAAAACAACAGCATTAATGGCAGGATCAAAATTATGAGAATGACCCAGAATTTCACCATCCTTTTACAGCAAAATTAAGACTTAAAGTGTGAAACGAGAAGTTCAGTGCGGAGCATGATTTGCCCAATACAAGTGAATACAGTGGTTCAGTTCATGGTACGTAAGATATCAATATGTTACCTTCATCTCCAAGCTCCCTACTGGGCCATTGTTTATCGACAGCAACTTCTGCGCATTGGCACAGCAGGAATTCGGTTCCAATGGAGAAAGGGTGAAAGTACCCTTACAGACACCTTTCAAGCACTGGTAACTGTCTCCTTCGAACCAGTCCGTATAAGCTTAATGTTCCAACTCTAAACGCTGTTGTAGCACGTTTAGTATAACCTGAAGATAACTAAGTAGCACCATGTACACTTTAGTTATAAACCTCAAGCTATATACAATAACAGTCCACGTACAAATAATGAATTGAACAGAAAACAATAATACGAAATAGTCAGCAAAATCTGCAAGTTTATATACATTTAAGTTTTTAAAAAATTCCGTATTTCCATAAATGCTAATAAGAACAATGGTTTCATCATAACCTTCTTTGTTATGATATCAGTTAGGTCAGAGATTTTGTTCATTTAGACAGTTTTTGAGACTATAACAAACTGAACACTTTCTTCACTGAAAGCATTAAATATACCATATCTTTGTTTGTTTGTTTGTAATTAAGCACAAAGCTAAACAATGGGCTATCTGCGCTCTGCCCACCACGAGTATCGAAACCCGGTTTCTAGCGTTATAAGTCCGCAGACATACCGCTGTGCCACTGGGGGGCACACCATATCTTCATTGATGTGATGCAACCTAATAACAGTAGTGTCGCTTGAAATATGTCAATATTCTGACTAACTTTATTACATGATGATTTTACTTTATGTATATATAATATATATATATATATATATACATCATATAACACACATGAACGAATTCACACTGATGTATTCCTATATATATATATATATATACATCATATAACACACATGAACGAATTCACACTGATGTA
>NW_013666590.1:372932-375331 GCF_000517525.1 Limulus polyphemus | reverse complement strand
ATATATATATATATATATACCTGAGACATGGTATACATGTGCGATGGTCAGGGCGACTTTGTAGGAGGAGTTAGCGGTCAAAGTAGTGGCGGTAGGAGTATTTGCTGTTTCCCGCTTTCAATACCACCCAGCTCTGAATGTTCTTCCACAGTCGTTCACCTGATTAATTAATCGACGGTCACTGGCTGTAGAAGTGTCTTGCGGGATGAAGTTGAAAGGTCACGGGTCAAGGTAGAAAGCGGATATAACTAAAGAAACAGCTTTCATATCAACCTTATGGTAGCTGTTGGAGTAAAAACTTCAGCTGAGTTTATGTAGTATTCCAATAGTGGCGGCCATTTATTCATTGCATTCCTCCATACAGAGTGCTAGCGCACTCTCAGATATATAAGATGTTTGTGTGCCCTTCCCCAAAGTGTATGCATGTTGTTTTATAGAAAATATAAAAGTTGTTTTTGGTGTAAGGACGTTGCGCCATCTATGAATGCAATTAACATTAACTTAAACAGAAGCTAATGAATGCCTAATAATAGGAATAATTAGGGTGGAAGAGGTTCTTAATCCCCAATAACATGCCCCTTGTTCCAAACTATCATCCCACAAAGTTTGTTTGAGATTAGCCCAGCGACTGAGAAGTAGTTCAATAACGGACAAACAGACAGAAACACAGATTTTTGGGCTATATATATAGAGAGAGTTAATGGTTAAACTTGCTTGTGATACTTTCATATCTTGTTTACTTTCTTCAATTTTCCCTTATTTCATTTTCTCTTAGTTGGAAGTTTTACGGGGTTAATAGTTTGGTTTTGCATCCTACTGATTTATTCCTGTTTTTTAAATTTTCAACCAGTTTGTTGACATATATTAACTTTTTTAAATTAAAAGGCAATGAATAACTAGGTTTATTAAATTTCTAATTTTATGGCCCTCAAGTAATACAATACAGTTACATAATATGTTATGAATCAATTCCCCTGTAACACAATAAAAACCTCCAGTTAATCTCTTAGTACTACTACTACTGGTAAACAAGGCTACCGCTCCTTCATATTGTGATCACGGTGGTTCAGCGGTAAGTTTGAGGGCTTATAACGCTAAAATTCAGGTTCGATCACTACGGTAGGCATATCACAGTTAGCACATTGTGCAGGTTTGTGCTTAACAATAAAATAAACAAACCTTCTACTTTTAATATTTTGATATTTGTTGTGAATGTATTAGACCATTAAACTGAATTTAGAAGTTTAAATAATGTGTGATGCATTTGACTATTTCACAAAAGGGGTAGAAACATATGCTGTTTCTAACGAGGAAGCAGATACTAGACAATTTTTTTTAATTGGGGTGCCTTTTGGAACTTCACTTAGATGAGGAATGGAACTTTGAACTAACTTTGTTTGTGGAAATGTATCAGATTCTTAGAATTAAAACGATCAGGACAACTGCCATTCATCAATCTTCTAATGGGATAGTTGAAGGATACAAGTATACACCATTAAATCAGTTAATTATTTTTGTGGATGAACATAATAAAATATGTTATCAAGATCTACTGTTAATGATAAGTTATTATATAGCAGTATATAAAAATACATGCGGCATACCATTATTACTGATATTTGAGAGAAAATTAAAAGAGGCAATGGACCATCTATATTCTCAGTAATGTATTATATATTTTTATTACTTTCTTTCAGTAAGGTATAATATATTTTTAACACTTACTTTCAGTAATGTATTATATATTTTTTATCACTTTCTTTCAGTAATGTATTATATATTATTATCACTTTATTTCAGTAATGCATTATATATTTTTATCACTTTCTTTCAGTAATGTATTATATATTATTATCACTTTATTTCAGTAATGTATTATATATTTTTTATCATTTTATTTCAGCAAAATATTAAATATTTTTTATCATTTTATTTCAGTAAGATATTAAATATTTTTCAATCCCTTTCTTTCTGTAAGATATATAGTGCTACGACAGTGGATGTCACGTGACGCTAGTGACACGTAAGGCCCGAGTGTATTCGAGACGCCTTTTTCTTTAATATATAAGCCTGGCAGAGAAGCCAGCGATAGATAATTAAAGAAGTGAACAGTAATTACGGAAATATAAAGTGTGTGTTTTGTACTCGTTGAGAGGAAAGTTATCAAGATTGTGAATCGCTGTGATTTATAGCGTGTATTATAAAAGTCGTTAAGTTAAAAGTGACGAGAAACGTACTGACTGAGGAATTACCGTGTACTAAAGGTTGTATCGAAAAAGAATAAACTGGTTTAATTAAAAAAGGACTTGTATCGCTGAAGTTCCTCGCAAAGAATTTCTACCGGAAATTAACAAACAAGCAGATACGTAGCAATATTTTTAACACCTTTTTTCAGTAAG
>NW_013666590.1:372003-372560 GCF_000517525.1 Limulus polyphemus | reverse complement strand
AGTAAAAGGAAAGACTATTTCATTTTTCAAAAAAGTGAAGTCAGAGTTTCAGGTATTGTGATAAACAAACCTTATTCACCGTTGATTCAAGACCCCTGAAAATAAGAAATAACAGATAATATTAATGTTATTCATGATTTATTATAACGTAATTGCTCTAAAAATAAAAAATAAATATTTCAGAAAATCATTTCATACTTACTTGCTCAAATTACTGCAAGAAACAGAAAACTTGATAAATTGATAAGATAGATGTATGCGAAACTTTCGTAAATCAGCACAACGAAATGCTACATTTAATGGCATATTTGTTTCTAATTAATGTTTCACAAAGCAAAACAGCTTATGAAAATTACATTACAGTGTCAAATTCATTTTCAATGATCAAAGTAGTTGGCAAAAGTATTTTAATGTAACTATGGTTTACAGATCACTCACTGTACGTTACATTAGCTTGTATGTTGTTTAATAATAAACATCTTAAAGTTGTTGCGCTTACGTTGCCATCTTTTGACAAAATAGGGAAATAGATTTGAACGAAGAAGTTTCCTTAAGAG
>NW_013666590.1:369573-371003 GCF_000517525.1 Limulus polyphemus | reverse complement strand
GGCGAAAACGAACATATTCAGTAGAGTTTTAAGTAGACCAGAGAGGATCTACTGTATAACACGGAGAGAACTCCTTGTTATAGTAAAGAGTCTGACATATTACCATCCTTACCTCTATGGTGCAAGGTTTACCATCAGGACAGACCATGCTGCATTAAGCTGGTTAAGATCATTAAAGAACCCAGAGGGACAACTGGCACGTTGGATTGGAAAGATAGACCAGTATAATTATGATATTGAATACAGAGAGGAAAAATCTCATGGTAATGCCAATGGACTGAGTCAAAGACCTTGCAAAAATGACTGCAGACATTGCTGCAAAAGAGAGGTTGAACTAACCAGATGCCATCAAGCTGAAGTCATGCCGACTGAAAGAGTTGATGATGATGAAGTGGAACCAAATATAGACATCAAAGCAGAACAGAAGAAAGACCAAAATTTGAAGCCAATAATTGACTTTTTAAGAGCAAGTGTTTTGCGCCCTGCTTGGGAGAAGGTGTCTAGTCTAAGCCCTATGAAAAAAGAACTGTTGGGCACAATGGGACCAGAAAAAACTTGAAGATGGTATTCTCTCCGGAGATGGGAAACTGCAGATGGGAAAGTGACGAACTGGCAAACGGTGATACCGAGAAAGTTACGGGAAGTTGTGCTACGTCAATTCTATGATACTTTAACAGGAGGACATTTCGGAGTTAAGAAAACATTGAGTCACCTACAACAAAGATATTACTGGATAGGTATGAGACAAGATGTGGAAGAATGGTGCAGAACATGCAGTACAGTAATTTTAACAGTCGCTCTATAACAAACGTCTCACGAGGGCAACAATATTCTGTCCGCATACATTCAATTACTCATTACCTCGTCACGTTGTGACCCTCTTAAATATACCAGACTACCCCCAATCTAGTAGTCTCCCGATAATTCACGAAGGTTCGAGAAGGACGTGGCGTGATACTAGTCACGTGACCTCGCTGACGCAACAATATCATTATAACATAACGTTTTGGGACAATATGGGACCTATTGGTCCATCTAGGCTATTCCATTCTCTAAACTAAAGCTATAAATAATTAAATTTAACAAAATGTTAAAGCCAGCCTTTATTATTCATATACTTATCAAACTTTCTGTTAAACGCACTTAAATTTACTGCCTCTAGAACATTTGAAGGCAACCCATTCCAAAGGCCAACTACCCTGTTAGAAAAATAAAACTGTTTTAGCTGAAAATGACTCCTACCTTGCCAAAATTTATGTTTGTGGCCCTTAGTCCTATAATTCTTATTGTTATAAAAAAGATTATGCATCAACACTATCAACTCCCTTTACAATTTTAAACACCTCAATCAAATCCCCACAAGCTCTTCTTTTTTCAAGAGAAAACAATTTGAGAGATTCCAACCTCTCTTCGTATGACAACCACTTCAT
>NW_013666590.1:357874-368742 GCF_000517525.1 Limulus polyphemus | reverse complement strand
TATTCCGAACCAAATTATATTTATAATTCAAATTATGATAACCCACATGCATTATCTTGCATTTATTATAATTAAAACTCATCTGCCATTTATTTTCCAAGTCACTAAATGATCTAAATACTTTTGTAAATCAGCAACATCCTCTTCACAGCTAGTAACACCCAAGACCTTAATATCATCCATATCATAATTCTTTCATCTATGTCATTGATGTAAATAAAAAAGAGCAAAGGATCTAATAGTAAGTCCTGAGGTACACCAGTTCTGACATTAATCCAGTTTGACTGAACTCCATTTATAACAAGCCTCTGCTATCTTCTATGCAATTTGCTAAATTATCCCTCACACCTAAAGAGATAATCTTTTCATGCCTTTTATGTGCCACCTTGTCAAATGCTTTCTGAATATCCAGAAACACCAAATATACACCCTTACCCTCATCTACACAAGCTGTAACCAAAGAATGTTAAAAGATTTGTAAGGCAAGATTTTAGCTTAGTGAAACCATGTTGACTATCCAATAAAATTCTAAATTTTGTTAAATGAATTTGCAAAGCATGTTTTAACAGATTTCCCAAAACTTTTCCCACAACTGATGTAAGACTAATGGGTCTATAATTACTGGGACTGTATTTATCACCTCCCTTGAAACAAGGAGTAACATTAGCTAACTTCCAATCCTTTGGTACTTGCCCACTATTCAAGGATTGACAAAAAAATAGTAGTAAGTGGCTTACATCCATTCTTTAACCGCTTTCAAAACCCATAGGGAACTATTAGCTGGTCCAGGAGCAGATTGTTTCTTAACCAGATTAGAATTAATGCAATTACCTTGTTTGATCTTGTTTCCATTGATCAACTGTTCAAGATGTGGAATATTGTTTATATATTTGTTAGTAAAAATCAAAGAAAAAAGTAAATTTTAAGAACCCAGCCATCTCATAATCATCAGATACTAGCCTTTCTTTATCACCCATCAAGGGTCCTACCCTCATTTAACATTTGTTTACACTTAATATATTTAAATAAATTCTTACTGTTAATTTTTACATCTTCAGCCATCGTTTTTGATGTCCTAATTTCCTGTTTCACCAACTTTCTTGATCTTCTAAATCTCCTGTCATACGAGTCAATTTAAATTTTTAAGAGATAAAATTAAAGAAAAGCATCATAAATTTAAGGACTCTTTGTGAGCCAATATGGTTTCTTACTTGCAGTTACCCTTTTCTTTCTACAAGAAATATGTTTACCTTGAATATTTAAAAATTTTCCATATCTGTTCAGTGCCTCCAAATATATCTGCTTTCTAATTCACAACAAATCATTCTTGTCTCAACCCTTTCAAAATTTGTAATCAAAATGTCATTATTCCTTATCTCCATATGTAACAAAACATTGAACCTAATAAAGTAATGATAACTTGCATCCAGATCTTATCCAGTTTACACCCTCTCAATCATTTCTATATAGCTTTGTTTCTAGTAGGACCCTTGAGTAATTGGTGAAGAAAACCATTCTGAATAGTTTCCAAACCCTTTGTCTATAATGGTTTGAATTTAGCATTTACAAATCAATATGTCTGAAATTAAAATCACCCATAATTATGACTTCATCAATAGCTGAAATATTGATCTCATTGTATAGTTTCTCACTAATATCACCAGTATCATTTGGTGGACTGTAACAAAGTCCCTTTAAAAGCCTTTTCCATTTATATTTGCTAATAGAAACCCAAATTGATTCAAACTCCTTGCTATTATCTTTATCCTCAACTTCAACAGGATCTAACTCACATTTTCCATATAAAGCCACTCCTCCCCCTATTTAATACTCTATCCCTATTAAATAACCTGTAACCCTGTATTTCAAAGAAATTTATATCATCAAAATCATCTACATTTAACCATATTTCTGTTATTCAAATTATATCAAAATTCTCCATTCCTACCAGTGCTCTAAAGTCCTCAATTTTATTTCCTATACTTCTAAATTTAGTTTTTCTGGCCCTCATCACTGTCTAGTTCTACTTTAAAACTTTCCTTACAGCTGAGTTAATAGCCATAGCAAACCAGCCATCCCTAACCCATTTAGATGTAAACCATCCATTCCAAACATTTCTCTCCTCCAAATGAACTGATCCCACAAGTCAAACAAGACATTCTGCTCATCCTTACATACTAACCTAAATTTAGCATTTATCCCTACTGACCTACTTATAGCTTTATCTCCACAGCTAGTTCTGGGTAGTATCTCTTACAATATTATATTATGGCCTTTTTCTTTCAATGCCTTTATCAACTCACCTGACCTACCTTTCACTACATCATTAGTCTCTACATGCACCATAAAAAGGCATATCTGCTAGCTGTTATATTGTATAACCTGCTCTATCAGTTATATCTTCAATCTGTGTCCCTAGGTGGCATTATCTGATTCTTTTCTCCTTATTTACCCCACAGACTATCCTATCTACATAAATTGTCAAGGAATCACCTATAACTATAACCACCTAATTATCCACCTGCTTTGTGAAGGAATCACCTATAAATATAACATCCTTTTCATCCACATTCCTTGTGAAGGAATCACCTATAAATATAATCTCCTTTTCATACACATACCTTATCAAGGATTCACCTGTAACTATAACCTCCTTATGATCCCCGTGCCATATCAAGGAATCATTTATAACACTAACGTACTTATCATCACATGCCTTGTCAAGGAATCAAATATAACCTCTTGATTATCCACAAGCCATATCAAGGAATAACCTATAACTATAACCTACTTATCATCCACATGCCTTATCAAGGAATTACCTCTAACTACATCCTCCTTATCAGCCACATGCTTTTTTAAAGAATCACCTATAACTATGACCTCCTTATCATCTACATGCCATATCACGGAATCACCTATAACTATAACCTCCTTATCAGTCACATGTCTTATCAAGGAATTGCCTATAACTATAACCTTCTTATGATCCACATGCATTGTGAAGGAATCACCTTTAACTATAATCTCCTTATCATACACATACCTTATCAAGGATTCACCTGTAACTATAACCTCCTTATCAGTCACATGTCTTATCAAGGAATCGCCTATAACTATAACCTTCTTATGATCCACATGCATTGTGAAGGAATCACCTTTAACTATAATCTCCTTATCATACACATACCTTATCAAGGAATCACCTGTAACTATGGCCTCCGTATGATCTCCGTACCATGTCAAGAAATCACTTATAACACTAATGTACTTATCATCAACATGCCTTGTCAAGGAATCAACTATAACCTCTTGATTATCCACATACCTTGTCAAGGAATTATCTATGACTATAGCTTCCTTATAATCCACGTACCTTGTCAAGTAATCGACTATAACTATAACCTCTTTATCAGCCACAGGGCTTTGTTAAGGAATCATCTATAACTATAACCTCCTTATCAGCCACATGCATTGATAAAGAATCACCTATAACTATAACTTCCTTATCATCCATATACCTTATTTTGGAATCACCTCTAACTATAACCTCCTTATCATCCACATGTCTTATCAAGGAATCACGTATAACTATAACTATAACCTCCTTATCAGCCACATTCCTTGTGAAGGAATCTTCTATAACTATAACCTTCTTATCCACCACATGCATTGTCAAGGAATCACCTCTAACTATAACTACCTTATCATCCACCTGCTTTGTGAAGGAATCACCTATAAATATAACCTCCTTTTCATCCACATTCCTTGTGAAGGAATCGCCTATTAATATAACCTCCATATCAGCCACATGCCTTATCAAGAAATCACCTCATATTATAACCTCCTTTTCATACACATACTTTATCAAGGAATCACCTTTAACTGTAACCTCCTTATGATCTCCGTGCCATGTCAAGAAATCACTTATAACACTAATGTACTTATCACCCACCTGCCTTGTCAAGGAATCGACTGTAACCTCTTGATTATCCACATACCTTGTCAATGAATTATCTACAACTAATGCTTTCTTATACTCCACGTACCTTGTCAAGGAATCGACTATAACTATAACATCTTTATCAGCCACAGGTTTTGTTAAGGAATCACCGATAACTATAACCTCCTTATTAGCCACATGCATTGATAAGGAATCACCTATACCTATAACCTCCTTATCATCTACATTCCTTATCATGGAATCACCTCTAACTATAACCTCCTTTTCATAAACATACCTTATCAAGGAATCACCTGTAACTACAACCTCCTTATGATCCCCGTGCCATGTTAAGGAATCATCTATAACACTAACGTACTTATCATCACATGTCTTGTCAAGGAATCATCTATAACACTAACGTACTTATCATCACATGTCTTGTCAAGGAATCAACTATAACCTCTTGAATATCCACATACCTTGTCAAGGACTTTACTATACCTATAATTTCCTTATAATCCACATACCTTGTCAAGGAATCACCTATAACTATACCTTCTTTATCAGCCACAGGCTTTGTTAAGGAGTCATCTATAACTATAACTCCCTTATCATCCACATACCTTATCATGGAATCACCTCTAACTATAACCTCCTTATCATACACATACCTTATCAAGGAATCAGCTGTAACTATTAAGAAGGTTATATTTATAGGTGACTCCTTAACAAAGCAAGTGGCTGATAAGTAGCTTATAGTTATAGGTGACACCTTCACAAGGAATATGGATGAAAAAGAGGTTATATTTATCAATGTTTCCGTCACACAGCATGTGGCTGATAAGGAGGTTATAGTTAGAGGTGATTCCTTCACAATGCATGTGGATGATAAGAAGGTTATAGTTATAGGTGATTATTTGATATGGCATGTAGATGATAAGGAAATTATAGAATAGGTTATTCTTTGACAAGGCATGTGGATGATAAGGAGGTTAGTGTTATAAGTGATTCCTTGACATGACACGGGGATCATAAGAAGATCAATAATTTCTAACTATAACCTCCTTATCATCCACATGTTTTATCAAGGAATCACCTATAACTATAAGCTCCTTATCATCCACATACCTATTCAAAGAAATCACCAATAAATATAATCTCCTTTTCATTCACATTCCTTGTAAGGAATCACCTACAACTATAACCTCCTTATGAGCCAAAGGCTTTGTTAAGGAATCACCGATAACTATAACCTCCTTATCAGCCACACGCCTTGTTAAGGAATCTCCTATAACAATAACCTCCTTATCATCCACATACCTTATCATGCAATAATTTCTAACTATAACCTCCTCATCATCCACATGTTTTATCAAGGAATCACCTGTAACTATGACCTTCTTATCATCCACATACTTTGTGAAGGAATCACTTATAAATCGAACTTTCTTTTCATCCAAATTCCTTGTGAAGGAATCACCTATAACTATAACCTCATTATCAGCCACATGCCTTATCAAGGAATCATCTCTAACTATGACTTTCTTATCAGCCACATGTCTTATCAAGGAATAACCTATAACTAAAAGTATAACCTCCCTATTAGACACATGCATTGTTAAGGAATCATCTCTAACTATGACCTTCTTATCAGCCACATACTTTGTGAAGGAATCACTTATAAGCATAACATCCTTATCAGACGTATTCATTGACAAGGAATCACCTATAACTATAACATCCTTATCATCCACATACCTTACCATGGAATCACATCTAACTGTAACCTCCTTATCATCCACATGATTTATCAAGGAATCACCTATAACTTTAACCTCTTTGTGATCCACATGCCCTGTCAAGGAATCAACTATAACTATAACTTCCTTATCATCCACATTCCTTGTCAAGGAATCACCTATTTGATAAACGCCTCATCCGCCACATGCCTTATCAAGGAATCACCTCTCACTATAACCTCCTTGTCAGCCACATGCTTTATTTAGGAATCATCTATAACTATAATCTACTTATCAGCCATATTCTTTGTTAAGGAACCACCTATTACTATAATCTTCTTATCATACACATGCTTTGTGAAGGACTCACTATAAATATAACCCTCTTTTCATCCACATTCCTTGTAAATGAATAACCTATAACTATAACCTCCTTATCAGTCACATGCCTTATCAAGGAATCATATCTAACTATAACCTCCTTATCATCCACATGCCTAACACGTATCACCTCTTACTATAACCTTCTTGTTAGCTATATGCCTTATCAAGGAATCACTTCTAATTATAACCTCCTTATCAGCCAAATGGTTTATTTAGGAATCACCTATAACTATAACCTTCTTATCATCAACGTGCTTTGTGAAGGAATCGCATATAAATATAACCTCCTTTTCATTCACGTTCCTTGTGAAGGAATCATCTACAACAATAACCTCCTTATGAGCCACACGTTTTGTTAATGAATCACCGATAACTATAACCTCCTTATCAGCCACACGCCTTGTTAAGGAATCACCTATAACAATAACCTCCTTATCATCCACATACCTTATCATGGAATCTATTTGTAACTATAACCTCCTTATCATTCACATGTTTTATCAAGGAATCACCTATAACTATAAGCTCGTTATCATCTATATGCCTATTCAAAGAAATCACCTATAAATATAATCTCCTTTTCATTCACATTCCTTGTGAAGGAATCACTTACAACTATAAACTCTTTATGAGCCACAGGCTTTGTTAAAGAATCACCGATAACTATAACCTCCATATCAGCCACACGCCTTGTTAAGGAATCACCTATAACAATAACCTCCTTATCATCCACATACCTTATCATGGAATCATTTCTAACTATAGCCTCCTTATCATCCACATGTTTTATCAAGGAATCACCTATAACTATGACCTTCTTATCATCCACATACTTTGTGAAGGAATCACTTATAAATCGAACCTTCATTTTAATCCAAATTCCTTGTGAAAGAATCACCTATAACTATAACCTCATTATCAGCCACATGCCTTATCAAGAAATCACCTCTATCTATAACCTCTTAATCAGCTACATGCCTTATCAAGGAATCATCTCTAACTATGGACTCCGTATCATCCACATGCCTAATCACGTTTCACCTCTAACTATAACCTCCTTATTAGCCATATGTCTTATCAAGAAATCACCTCTAATTATAACCTCCTTATCAGCCACATGGTTTGTTAAGGAATCACCTATAACTATAACTTTCTTATCATCAACGTGCTTTGTGAAGGTATTATCTATAACCATAAACTCCTTATCATCCACATGTCTTGTCAAGAAATCACCTATAAGTAGGTGATTCCTTCACAAGGAATGTGGATGAAAATGAGATTAAATTTATAGGTGAATCCTTTACAAATCATGTGGATGATAAGACAGTTATAGTTATAGGTGGTTCCTTAACAAGAATGTGGCTGATAAGAAGGTTATAGTTATAGGCGATTACTTAATAAAGCATGTGTCTGATAAGGAGGTTAAAGTTATAGGTGATTCCTTCACAAGGAATGAGGATGAGAAGGATATTATATTTATAGGTGATTCCTTCACAAAGCACGTGGATGCTAAGAAGGTTATAGTTATAGGTGATTCCTTCACAAACCATGTGGCTGATAACGAGGTTATAGTTACAGGTAATTCCTTTAAAAGGTATGAGGCTGATAAGGAAGTTATACTTGTAGGTGATTCCTTGACAAGACATGTGGATGATAAGGAGGTTATCTAACTAAAACCTCCTTATTAGCAACATGCCTTATCAGGGAATCACCTCTAACTACATCCTTCTTATCAGCCACATGATTTGTTAATGAATCACCTATAACTATAACCTTCTTATCATCAACGTGCTTTGTGAAGTAATCACCTATAATTATAGCCTCTTTATCAGCTACATGCTTTCTTAAGGAATCACCTATAACTATATCCTCCTTATCAGCCACATGCATTGTTAAGGAATCACCTATAACTATAACCCTCTCATCATCCACATGCTATGGGAAGGAATCACCTATAAATATAACCTCCTTATCAGTCACATGCATTGATAAGGAATCACCTATAACTATAATATCCTTAACATCCAATTACCTTATCAAGGAATCACCTATAACTATAACCTTGTTATCATCCACGTGTTTTTTGAAGGAATCAGTTATGAATATAACCTCCTTTTCATCTACATTCCTTGTGAAGGTATCACCTATAAATATAAGCTCCTTATCATCCTCATGCCTTGTCAAGGAATCACCTATAAATATAACTTCATTTTCATCCACATTCCTTGTGAAGGAATCACGTATAACCTCCTTATCAGCCACATACCTTATCAAGGAATCACCTATAACTATAATCTTCTTATCATCCACATACTTTGTGAGGAATCACTTATAAATCTATACTACTTTTTCATCCACATTCATTGTGAAGGAATCACCTATAACTATAACCTTCTTATCAGCCACATGCTGTATCTATAACCTCCTTTTCTTCCACATGGCTTATCAAGGAATCACCTATAACTATGACCTTCTTATCAGCCACATGCTGTAACTGTAACCTCCTTTTCATCCACATGCTTTATCAAGGAATTACCTATAACTATAACCTACTTATCAGCCACATGCGTTATCAATAAAATACCTCTAACTATAACCTCCCTATCAGCCACATGCTTTGTGAAGGTATCGCCTATAAATATAACCTTTTTTTCATCCACATTCCTTGTGAAGATATCGCCTATATTTATAACCTCCTTATCATCCACATGCCTTTTCAAGGAAACACCTCTAACTATAACCTCCTTATCACTCACATGCCTAATCACGTAGCACCTCTAACTATAACCTCCTTATCAGCCACATGCCTTATCAAGGAATTACCTATAACTATAACCTTGTTATCATCCACATACTTTGTGAAGGAATCACCTATAAATCTAACCTACTTTTTCATCCACATTCCTTGTGAAGGAATCACCTATAACTATAATCTACTTTTTCATCCCCATTCCTTCTGAAGGAATCACCTATAACTATAACCTCCTTATCATCCACATGCCTTATCAAGGAAATACCTCTAACTATAACCTCATTATCAGCCACATGCTTTGTTAAGGAATCACATATAACTATAACCTTCCTATCATCCACATGCTTTATAAAGAAATCACCTATAAATATAATATCCTTTTCATCCACATGCTTTGTGAAGGAATCACCTACAACTATAACCTCTTTATCATCTACATCCTTTCTTAAGGAATCACCTATAACTATAACCTCCTTATCAGCCACATGCATTGTTAAGGAATCACCTATAACTATAACCTTCTTATCATCCAGATGCTTTGGTAAGGAATCAGTTATAAATATAACCTCCTTTTCATCTACATTCCTTGAGAAGGTATCACTTATAATTATAAGCTCCTTATCATCTTCATACCATGTCAAGGAATCACCTATAAATATAACCTCCTTTTCTTCTAGATTCCTTGTGAAGGAATCACCTATAACCTCCTTATCAGCCACATACCTTATCAAGGAATCACCTATAACTATAACCTTCTTTTCATCCACATACTTTGTGAAGGAATCACTTATAAATCTATACTACTTTTTCATCCACATTATAAATGACTTTGACAAACTTAAAAAGAGTACTATTAGGACTAAAACTAAAAATAGTGCATTTAATTGTAACGATCCTATTCTATTGAGCAACAAATTTCAGCATTTGGCTTCTGCAGACCAGGAATTATTGGTGAGAAGGAAACCAAAAGTTTCAGATAAGGATGTCGATGATAAGGAGGTTATAGTTATATGTGATTCCTTAACAAAGCATGTGGGTGATGATGAGGTTAAAGTTATTGGTAATTCCTTAACAAAGTATATGGCTGATAAGGAGGTTATGGTTGTAGGTGATTCCTTAACAAAGCATGTGGCTGATAAGGAGGTTATAGTTATAGGTGATTCCTTAACAAAGTATATGGCTGATCAGGAGGTTATAGTTATAGGTGATTCCTTAACAAACCATGTGGCTGATAAAGAGGTTATAGTTAGAGGTGATTCCTTGATAAGGCATGTGGCTAATAAGGAAGTTATAGTTACAGGTGATTCCTTGATAAGGCATGTGGATGATAAAGAGGTTATAGTTAAAGATGATTCTTTGATAAGGCATGTGGATGATAAGGGGCTTTTGGATATAGGTGATATCTTCACAAGGACATAATTAAAGTAGAAGCAACAGATAAAGAGAAGTGGAAAATGGCTACATGTTTCCTAGAGGAGCTTAAATGTTCACATATAACGAATATATCACTTATAGTCTCCAACCTGCAAGTTGCACATCGTCATTACTAGCTTTCTTAAGAAGTATCTGCCAGTCCTGAGTTCCAAGATAAAGTGATAACGCTTAATTCGTATGGTACTCCTTTTGCTATTCTTAACCATTGTATTTATACTTATATTCAATACCAGTACTATAACTATAGGCTGAATTTAAATTATGGATCTTAAAACACGAAGAGACAATAAACTAGCTTTTAGATTGTAATTATTAAATAAAAACAATATACTGAATTTGTTTTACGATTTACCAGTAATTTGAATAATACTGTTACGACAGTGGAAGTCATGTGACGCTGCTGGCACGTTGTCGCTGGTGGAGTGCGTGATTAGTTTCTCGAATGATTGGGGAAGTCCGAGTGTGTTCGAGTTGCCCTCTTAGTTAGTATATAAAGCCTGGCAGGAAAATCCAGCATAGAAAAATAACGAGAGAGCAGTAGATACTTTGAGTTCCTTGTAATTTATGATTCTGTTAGTTTCGAGTTAATGAGCCGTAAAGTGTGTTTTACACA
>NW_013666590.1:354154-356968 GCF_000517525.1 Limulus polyphemus | reverse complement strand
AATGAGCCGTAAAGTGTGTTTTACACACGTCGAATTGTGAATCGCTGTGATTTATAGAGTGTATTATAAAAGTTGTTAAGTTTAAAGTGACGAGAAACGTACTGATTGTGGAACTACTGTGTACTAAAAGTTTCTATCGAGGAAAAATAAACTGGTTTAATCAAGAAAGGACTTGTATCGCGGAAGATCCTCGGAAAGAATTTCTATCGGACATTAACAAACAAGCAGATTCGTAACAAATTGGTGTCAGAGAGTGGGACGGGAAATAAAAAAAATGGAAACGAGAAGTAGCAAATTAAACTACAATTTACCAGATTTGATGGCAGCAATACAAGAACAGCAAAAGAAACAAGAAGAACGAGAAAAGAAAGAAGATGAGGAGTTACAGCAAGTGTTGGAGGAAAAACAAAAGAAACAAGAAGAGAGGCTACAGCAGTGGTTGGGGGAGAAAGAAAAGAAACAAGAAGAGAGACCAGTGGCAAGAAGAACTAGGAGAGAGAGTACAACAATTTACCAATCTTATCATATCTAATTATTTTTGCGTGATTTAACCCAAATTACTAAATATTATATCTCTTAGGGCTTAACTTTTCAACTTTTTCTATATCGCCCGCTTGGCTCTATTATGGATAATCTTTTATAGATATTTCTTCGGAACCGTGAGATATTAAGTGCTGTATATTATTGTTACCATGTGAAGTTATTTCGTTCTTTTTGGCTTACTCTCCGGTGTTTAAATACTTTTTGCAGGTTGTTCTTAAGGAGTTTTTCTTCGTGATTTAAAATAGTATAATTTAATCTCATAAAGCTTTAGTAAATATTGTGGCGAAAATATGTAAATTTGTGTTTGACATGCAAGTAGAAGACCCAGCAGAAAGTTCGCAGAAGAAAAACAGAAATGGCATTAACTGTTACCCAATGTTGACTAATTTTTAAAATACAGATAAATTGAAAAATAATTGTATCACAATATTAAATACCCCTTTCTGAAGCAGAATGAAGATAAAATATTAATTACCCTTGTTTAGAAAAAATGGTTACCTAATATTTACAATATAATAGTAATTATAAAATAAAGAAATAAGAAACGCTAAATGGGAAATAAAACGAAGATAATATGAGCCATCTTTCAACAAGTGAACTTGGAAGTTAAAGTGAAATTAATTCTTAATTTTTTCTCAGTATTCCTTATTGCAATTATTAATGATACACTTTGTTTCTCTTTACCATCCTTTATGACATTCATTTGTATTATTTTAAATTTTCCAAATAATACAACATCTGAAAACTAGATGGCAGAACATTCTATGTTGCGAAAAATGACAACAAGCAAATTCGAAAACAAAAAAGGAATAAAATGAGGAAATAATGTAAGATAGAGCCATGTTACAAAATTTAACTTGAAATTTCAAGCATTGAACCTAAATTCGACACTGTATACTATATTTTAACTATTAATGTATACTTGTTTATGTATATTTTATGTATTACGTTTATTTACTTTTTCTAGATTGTTGTTGTTTGATATTAAGCACAAAGCTACACAAAGGGCTATCTGTACTCTACCCACCACTGGTATCGAAACCCGGTTTCTAGCAGTATAAGTTCAGAGACATACCACTGTGCCACTTTTTCTAGGTATTTTAACGTTTTGAAAAATTGATGGCAGCACAAAATAAGGGCTATTTAATAAAAACCAGAAATTGAATACGACAAGAAATGAAATCAATCAAACGTAAAGAGAGCCATGTTTCAACAAATGATATTACCATTATTGATCATTTGTCTCACTGTATTGCTTATTTGAATTGTCAATGGTATAATTCATATTTTTGTTCAATATCCGCCATTAGTTTAGTTTCTAAGGTAGTTTATCATGAACAATATGTGTTTATTTACTTCACTCTATATTTCTTTATTTCGTTTTTAATATTATACTTTACTTTCATCTTTCAACATAGTTGACGTTTTGAAACATTGGACGGCAGCTCACACAATGGATTACAAATCTGTTATAATAAAATTAAAATGATTTAAAGATATTGAAAAGCATGCTTTAAGAAGTGAACTTAAAATTGTAAAATGTAATTTATGCACATCTTCCTTATTGTAACTGTTCATGGTATTAATTTTTAGGTCTGTTTAATAGGCTTAGATTGTTTTTTGCTATTTTTAGCAAAGCCACATTGGTCTATCTGCTGTGCACACCGCGGGGAATCGAAAGCCGAATTTTAGCGTTTTAAGTCCATAAACTTACCGTTGTCCCACCTGGGGAGATTATTTTAAATATTCACCATAGTATAACTTTTAAATGCTGGATGAAAAAACATTTTACTTTGCGGATAAAGATATACAAAAAAAAAAAAAAAGAATAAATGTTTTGAAAAGGAATTTGGATTGTTAAGAAGTAATTTATGCAAAGCTTCCCTACTATTTTTTTATTTTAAGTTATTTTCCTTATTTTTGAAAAAATACCAAATAATTGGTTATGTTACGACAGTGGAAGTCATGTGACGCTGCTGGCGCGATGGCGCTGGTGTCGTGCGTGATTAGTTTCTCGAATGATCGGGGAAGTCCGAGTGTGTAAGAGATGCCCTGTTCGTTAGTATATGAGCCTGACAGAGAAAGCCAGCTGTGATGAATGAAGAGAGAGCAGTAGTTACTTTGAGTTCTATGTAATTTATGATTCTGCTAGTTTCGAGCTAGTGAGCCGTAAAGTGTGTGTTTTGCACTCGTCGAGAGCGAAATTGTCGAGATTGTGAATTGCTGTGATTTATAGCATGTATTATAAAAATTGTTAAGTTTAAAGTGACG
>NW_013666590.1:351890-353172 GCF_000517525.1 Limulus polyphemus | reverse complement strand
GGTTTAATGTAAGTGGCTATTGTTCGGGACGAACAATACTAAGGAAGGGGCAGTGTTACGACAGCGGAAGTCACGTGACGCCGGTGGCGCGTTGGCGTTCGTGATTAGTTTCTCGAATGATCGGGGAAGTCTAAGTGTGTTGAAGTTACACTCTTCGTTAGTATATAAGCCTGGCAGAGAAAGCCAGTGGTGCTAAATGAAGAGAGAGCAGTAGTAATTTATGATTCTGTTAATTTTGAACTAGTGAGCCGTAAAGTGTGTGTTTTTGCACTCGTCGAGAGCGAAATTATCGAGATTGTGAATCGCTGTGATTTATAGCGTGTATTATAAAAGTTGTTAAGTTTAAAGTGACGAGAACTACTGACTGTGGAATTACTGTGTACTAGAAGTTTGTATCGAGGAAGAATAAACTGGTTTAATCAAGATAAGACTTGTATGCTGAAGATCCTCGGAAAGAATTTCTACCGGAAACAAACAAACTAGCAGATACGTAACAGTTATTTTTATTAAAAAAAATAACTTTTTGATAAACGAAAAAATGAGCGTATTTTATTGTAAAATTAAACTTGAAATCTCCAGTTCCATTTATTTCTTAAAGAAAGAGCAAAACTTTGAAAACAATTATCTCTTATGGATGATAAAAACAAATTTATAGGTAGACTAAATATGGAAATAATCTGTAATGACCGTTTAGATTTGTGAATTTTGATTGAAAATTATTATTTTTCGGAGCCCCTTTATCATTTGTCTTTTCTTCGCAAGTAAAGTAAAATCGAAGCTAGCCGGTTTTGACGAAAGAAGTTCCAATTTGAAAAAGCGAATGTCAAAGGCATCTTTCTAGTAGTATAACATGGACAAAATGCTACTCGTGATTTTTTTGAAAAATACTAAAGGTATTGTCTTGGTAGGTTTTAATAAAAGCAATTCAAAGTTTGGGCTATATTTGGAAAGATGCATTAATGATCTTCTAGGTTTAGAAATTTTCATTGAGAATTCGTATATTTGAAGTCCTTCTGCTGTTTGTATTTTTATCAGAAGTAAAGTAAAATGTAAGCTAACGGAATTATCCACGAAAAAGCAAGGCATAAATCTTTTAAGTTTGTTGAAAAAAGTCCTATTCAGGCCCGCCGACAGGGGAGGGGGAGCAAGAGGGCAACTGCCCAGGGGCCCGGGCGAATGAAACCTGGTGATGCCATAAAGCTCGCACAGTATCTTTAGGCTATATCTTCATTTAATGATAAAAACCATAGTTTTTTGGCTTTTCTTTGCATGTATACGCTTG
>NW_013666590.1:345091-350950 GCF_000517525.1 Limulus polyphemus | reverse complement strand
AATCTTGATGAAAAATTGATTTTTCTGAAACAAGCAAAAAAAAGTCCGTATTTTACTGCAGAATTAAGTGGTAAATATCCGTTTTTTTCTTAGAAAAACTCTATACTGAAACATAGATTCTTTAATGAAAAATATTCTATATCGATTGCAAAGTAAAATAAAAATTAAAATCATCAAGAATAAAAACAAATTAAAAGTGGACACATTTTGGAAAAAAATCATAATAATCTTCTCAATTTAGGAATTTTCATTGAGAATTACTGTTTTTGAAGTCCATGTATAGTTTGTCTGCTCTTCGATAGTAGAATAAAATAATCGGAATATTAATATCAAATCAAGGCTTACATGTAAAGAGTTTTGTTGAAAAGAGTTCCATTTTGATATGCACATACCAAGAGTATCTTTCTAGTCGAATAACATAAAAAAAAATAAAAAATGTTCGAAAATTCCAAAGTAATTACGTTGGTAATTCTGGGCAAAAAATACATTATCTGTATAGCTCACACCAGCTTACAGTGGCAAAAAATATATTACATGTATGTGTCACATATGCTTAGAAAAGGCAAAAACTAGTTTACCTGTATAGGTTTTATCAGCTTAGAGAGAAAACATTATATTACCTGTGTAGGTCACATCAACTTAAAAGGACAAAATCTATCTTACCTATATAAGTTACGTCAGCTTACAGTGGCAAAACTGCCTTATTTTTACAGGTCAAATAAACTTACAGGGGCAAAAAACATCTTATCTGTACAGGTCAAAGCAACTTACAGGGATACAAACTATTTTAACACTATAACTCACATCAGGTTACAGGGGCAAAAATAATCTTACCTGATAGGTCTCATCAACTTACAGGGGCAAACTCTCTTAACAGTATAGTTTACATCATGTTACAGGGGCAAACTATCTTAACAGTATAGTTTACATCAGGTTACAGGGGCAAACTATCTTAACAGTATAGCTCACATAAGCTTGCAGGGGCCAAAACGATTTTACAGGATTGAAAACTACCTTATTTTTAAAGGTCACATGAACTTAAAAGGGAGAAGAATGATCTTACTTGTATAGGTCACATCATTTTACACGGCCAACACGTGAATTTTAGAAATATCATATTAAATACGCCTAAAACTATTTAGACTTACTTCTCCAGTTGTTTGAGAAGTCATATGTATATATTGTTCTATGGCTATATAGCCGGAACTTACCACATATCAAATAAGACTTACGTGTTTATGCATTACATTTAATTGATTAAATGTGTATTTTCACTGTTAATAGTATTAGATAGATTAATAAATAATAATAATTTTATTTTTAGTAATGATTGAGTTGGACAAATGTGTTATGCATGTTATACACGTGACAATTCTGAATAGGTGATTCTCTAAGCAGGCTCAACCCTGTCAGGCGTTCTTGGGTTAAAGACCGAAAACACCCTAAAAAAGACGATTCCCACCTGATGACCTAAGGCAGAGTGGTCATAGAGGCATTTTGTCGTTTGTCTGTCACTCATAATTAGAATTAGTTATTATTAATTCTAATTTTTAGCAACTCTTCTGGTAGAGTTATTACATAACTGCTAAGATTTTTTGGATGAAAAAAATTAAAATGTTTGAAAAAGCATCAATATTTATATAGTATAGAAATGTTCTCTCCTCTCACCTTCCATACAATGAGCACAACATGATTTTGTATTTATCAACATTGAATGATATGAAAACTTCCAATAACTGATATCTATATCATAAAATAACAGTGTAGAGAACTAAGTGGTAATTAACATTGAATGATATGAAAACTTCCAATAACTGATATCTATATCATAAAATAACAGTGTAGGGAACTAAGTGGTAATTAAGTTTTCATATCATTCAATGTTCCACTTAGTTCTCTACACTGTTATTTTATGATATAGATATCAGTTATTGGCCAATTAACATTTAAAAAAAACTTGAATTTATAAAAATTTGGTAAAAGATTGATATTGTCCAGTTTAAAAGTGTTACTGTCCCGATAGAAAGCTCAAAAATATAATGTGAACAAGAGGTTGTACATTAATTTTGTTCAGTTTAAAAGAGTTATTGTCATTTCCATTCAGACTTCTGCAATTTAATGGAACTAAAATTCCATCTCAAGAATGTGCTGTTGATTTGGTCAGAACATTAGAGACTAAGACGTTTATTTCCATGAATCATATTGTAGCTTACGCCAAAATATTTTAAATGTATGATCGCCTACGTGCTCTGTGGAACACGATTTATCAATTTATTGATTCAATTGGACTTAAAAAAAGTCATTTACCTTTTACATATCATTTGAAGAATAAGTTTATTTGTGAATGTTGGTTATAATTTACTAGTTTTCAATTGATTTATTTACAGCTCGTCTAGAAAACCCTTATTACGTCAGAATAGAATACAGTGACTGCAACCAAATACAAGTCATGAAACAAATTTCTGGCTATTTTAGTTTTTATTACGATAACTTAGTATTCATAGTTTCCACCTATAACCATTGACTGTGTTACAGAGATTAGTAAATGTGTTAAAGTTAAAAACAATAAGTATTTAGTTTTAATCTTATAGATGTCGTAAGAATGTGTTTTTATCTGAACTGGATTGGTTAGGGATTATACAGATTTCTTTTAATATCTTATTTTTCTACTTTATCAACATTTGCAGTTAACGGTTACGTTTTAAGACTAATGCTGAACATAATTTACATTGAAATTAGCTTTTCTATGAACCAGCTACAAATACCATAAAAAAAAGAAACTTTACACGTGATCAGATCATATAAGAATGGTGATTTGGAGCTATAAAGCTCGTATTAGCCAATCATTCAATTTTAATGACAAAATCTTAACACTACAGTTTTAAAGTCAAGTGTAGTGTTAAGTCAGATATATAATATCAATGTTGAATTCTATAATTTAATCAAAAATATTTGGAAAATAAATATTCGGTTTTTGACAAAGCTATTAAAGGATTTCAAAACGCAAAAGCCATGCAATACAGTTGTTGTTTGGTCAGTGCAAAGCTACACAAAGGGCTATCTGCAGTTTGTCCAGAGCGGGGGATTGAGCCCCAGTCTTATCGCTGATCCATCAGAGCAATACGGAAAGTATGTACAAACAAGTAAGTGGCGAAGTAAGGGAGAGTAGGTAATGTTATCAAAATACCTAAAATAGAATGTTACGAGGTAAAAATAAAATTCAATCAGCTTAGACTTGTTTCCCAAATTTGCTCTTCCACATAAAACAATTTTAAGAATTTATAAACAAATATCTATGCCACTGAAAAAATAAAGCACACCCGCACTTTAATACTTTACACCATTCTTTAAGTTTTAGAAATTGGTTGCTCAATGAAACATAAATCGCCGAAGATATAATTTCCCTAAATATGTGTTAGTAAAATACTGTTTCATATACATACTTAAAATTACTTTAACACGACAATGTAAATGTTTCACAAATTTAAATTGCTTGAATTTTACATTCTTAAATATTTCTTCATGTTCAATCTTTCCATTCATTTATAAACATTCCTGAAATCCTTACCGTTTCAATATATATTTTGAGAATGTTCAAACCTAAGTCAAACATTATATTATCTTTATGATCATTTATTAACTATAAGATAAATGAATCATTATCGTTTCAGACAACGATCACATTAACCGTATTGCTTCAAGCTTTGGAGTCGTTTTTCAGCAAAGTTGATAACTCTTTCAAAGAGCGAACACTTGTCCTTATGAGAAAAGACGTATGGTTTTCATCGTAAATACTGATTGGGCTTGTGAAAGTAGCACTTAGCCTTTTGAGAGTCTGAGCTTTGTTCACGTCTATCCACCTTTGTAAAAATACATCTGTTTTCTGAGGAACGTCTTCTAGATAATGACTGGTGTCCTTTGGACCCCACAGCATGTACTCCAGAAGAGCTTTGGCATGAGACAAAGAAAAGGCTTTTTCTTGACCCAGAAGACTGGCAACAGAGGCAAAAGCTTGCGCGGAAGTGTCGCTTGGTTGGACGATATTCTCGATTTCTTCAATATTTTGCACTCTAAGAAGAAGAAACAAATTGTTTAAAGCAAAATGGCAGAGGGTGATCTTGTTGTCTTCAGATTCAGACTTGACAAGACAGCCGACCTCATCTGGAGAAGGATGTGTAAGAAGAACCACGAAACTATGATTCTGACCCTCTGGCTTTGCTAGCAAAAAATTATTACTCTTTGGGTCTAACTTTTCTATCCCTTCAGCCTGCAAATTCTTCAAAATTTGAATTAACTGTAGCATTATGAAACCTATTTCGTTCATGTCGAAATGTTGACGAAGACTTTTACTGGTTTCGGGAGTAATTGCTGAGTGAAGAAGAGACATTTTTGCTCTCTGTAAGACGAACGTAGATACATGCACAGGGTCAGAGCTTTGGCTGCTTTCAGTAATAGGTAGAAATATCCCAGGTACGATGTCTTTGAAATGCTCCAGTATAGGAAAGTTGTATAATCTCTGACTGTTAGGGGTAGAGGGTTGTTCTGGACGAGAAACCTGAAAAAACGAGGTTTTTATTACCATCCACAAACAGTTAATATTCTAAAGATAAAAACCTAATGATCTTAGTCTCAAATACGATGACCATAGTTCACAATGAAATATACATAAAACAAGGTTGCCTTAAAGTAGAGTCAGAAAGTAGAAGATGTCAGTTTACACAAAATCTCTCTCTATATTATATAATATCCAGATTTCTACCTGCCTGTCACTCTCCTATCTCCTGAACGGTTGATTGTAGAAAAAAAATCAAAATGCTTCTTTTCAAGAGTACATTTTAAAAGAAAATACTCTTTTTTTTTGAAATTCGTAAACTTTCATATCGATATTCTCAGGTCTCTATTGGGCCGAGAGTCTTTACATTAGGACTTATTATACGCGCATGCCAACCGTTATATTAGATGTCTGCGGATTTACAACGTTAGAAACCGGGTTTCGATACTCGTGGTGGGCAGCGTACAGATTCTCCATTGTGTAGCTTTGTGCTCGACTTCAAACAAACAAATAAAACAGTTTCTAAGAATTGAAATTCACTAACAATGCCTAGTGACTTGTAAAAACATTAAACACAACTGTAGTTGTATACACTAAATTCCTGATTTGTTTGAATTGTAGAAAAGTAACCTTTCCATATGTTTGTAATATGTAACTAAACCACAGCTATTACTAAAATAACAGGCAGTTATTATCCATTTAAAATTTAAAATATTAGAGTACTCAAAAAACAAACAAACGAATTCAAACACACTAGTATTTTCACAACAGAATTTGTGATATTACCTTATAGTTTCACATATCCTGTTAAAAATGTATACTCTTATAATTTCACATATCCTGTTAAAAAGGTATACCCTTATAGCTTCACATATGCTGTTAAAAATACTCAAAGATTCTCCGGTGTTTTCAATAAAAATTTATTAAAATTACCACGTTTCTTATTTTATATATTTTGCATTCAAAATCAGTTCGAAGCGCTAATGACATCGTTTTTAGGTATAATTGAGTAAGAATCTGTAAAGACCACTTGCTTTAAATTTATAAATCGAACTTTAGTTTCCACAAGACTGGTTAGGTTAGAGCACAACGGATTTTCTGCGCTACATTTAAGCATTATCTTTATAAGCTTATCATTTAGCCACCGGGTGGTCATAGATGATTAATTATTAAGCTTATCATTTAGTGGTCATAGATGATTAATGAATAAGTATTTCATTTAGCTACTGAGTGGTCATAGATGATTAATGAATAAGTATTTCATTTAGCTACTGAGTGGTCATAGATGATTAATGAATAAGTATTTC
>NW_013666590.1:331963-344298 GCF_000517525.1 Limulus polyphemus | reverse complement strand
AAGTATTTCATTTAGCCACTGTTTGGTCGTAGATTATTAATGCATAAGTATTTCATTTAGCCACTGGGTGGTCATAGATGATTAATGCATAAGTATTTCATTTAGCCACTGGGTGGTCATAGATGATTAATGAATAAGTATTTCATTTAGCTACTGAGTGGTCATAGATGATTAATGAATAAGTATTTCATTTAGCTACTGAGTGGTCATAGATGATTAATGAATAAGTATTTCATTTAGCCACTGGGGTGGTCATAGATGATTAATGAATAAGTATTTCATTTGGTCATAGATGATTAATGAATAAGTATTTCATTTAGCCACCGGGTGGTCACAGATGATTAATTAATGAGTATTTCATTTAGCCACCGAGTGGTCACAGATGATTAATTAATGAGTATCTCATTTAGCCACCAGGTGGTCATAGATGATTAATGAATAAGTATTTCATTTGGTCATAGATGATTAATGAATAAGTATTTCTTTCAAGGACCCTAGTACTGTTCACACATTGATTTCAGAAAGTTTTCATTCGGTGCATTCTATTTTTAAAAAACAATCTTTTTGTAAAAAACTACTTGGCCATTGCTACGCTTTCCAAAACTTGCGATACCCAGATAGTTTGTTTTTCTTATTAAACAAGTATTTTCTTTTTTTCTAGCCCAGGCCTGTTCATGGGTGATAAAGACAAACACGAACTGTTTCTGCCGTGCTTCTACAACATTTAAAAACACTTGAAGTGCTAAAGAATTAACATTCAAGTAGCTACTTACCACAAGAGTCACCTGAATCCTTGAATCGAATTTAAAGACAGCATGAAAGCATACTCTATTGCAGAGCACAAGATCTGGCTGACTGTTTTCTATAACAAAGTCACTCCATTTCAAGCCGCTTCCATCTGGTTTTCGTAACAGCTTGCTTCTAGCTTTTAATGCCTAGAATGGTTGTGTTAATGAACTTAGTTTCATGAAATAAACAACGAACTTCATGTTAAACTTACAAACATATCGTTATTTAAATGTTGAAATTCAACAATCTCGCTTAAAATGTCGTAATGCCTTGAAAATATAATAACTTCTTTAACGTTAATAAAAGCAGTATAGATATAGGCCCTGCTTAAGTGAACATATACTAGTAAAGACCCATATATATACATGTAGTCCCTGTTTGAGTTAAAATACGCTAATAAAGACAATTATATATAGGCCCTACATAAATGAACATATACAAGTTAAAACATATATATATAGTCTCTGTTTGAGTTCAAAGACTAATAAAGACAGTTATAGATATAGGTCCTGTTTGAATAAACTTATACTAGTTAAAACATTCATCACTAAGCACGGTAGATGGGTCGAGAAAAAAAATGGCCGACGCATTCTACCTACTTCTCTATGATGCTTACAAATAACTGCTAGTTGCCATCTATTCCAGTTTACTCATCATGACTAAACAATCTATCAAAGAATGTCAATCTTTCTGTTTCCACGCTAGCCAAAACAAAAACAGCTTGAGAACAGGGTGAAACAGGAATTATCAGCTAGTAATAGATGAACATTAGATGACTGTAACATGTACAATACTCAGTGCTTTCTACAGTATACAAATGGTGTCTTGATGGAGTCAACTTCTATATTATATATGAAGTTGTAAAAAACTCAATACACGTAATATTAAATTTTATTATAAACTTTCACAGTATACACTATATTTTAGTCAGAGGAAAAAACGTCACAAAACAAATAATAAAAACATTTTGTAAATGTAAAATAATGTAGGGATGGGAGTTCCACACAAAAACATGAATATATGAAACATGAACAATACATAGGTCACATGTTCTTTTCTTAGTGTAGGTTCATCAATGTTAAGTCCTAGGAAGTCAAGATTATGATCAGTGATGATTAATAATCTGTTGTAGCCATTTCTATGGTATAATATCAATATATGATGTCATTCCACAAGTGAAATGAAAAAACGGATATGATATTAACAATATCATATATTACCATTAAATTATAAAAGTATAACAAGTGTTCACATATCAACATATTTCGATGAAATTGTTTAAAAAAAAGGAAAAAATCAATAAAGAAAGTTTGTAAAAATGAAACATGATGTAGGGATGTTAATGCAAAGAAGAACAGAAACAAAACCATACAAGAACATTACATAAGTAGCCAACTATTTCCAAGAATAACTTTTAACTACAACTAAATGCTGAATTCCTGTCAGTTACATGAATTCAGGTTTGAATAAAAGAATTTCATCTTAATAGTGTTATACAGTCTTACAGTGGCTAATAATCATGAACTTGTGACATTGACTCAGCACCTACTAGCTGCTTATGTAGGGATTTTTGTATTTTGAGTATTCATCCCTACCTTGTTTCTATACATTTTGGCATTGCCATTCTTGCATCATACTTCATGTTTGCTATTTTTTTGTTACTTTAAAAATATATAGTTCCTGTTTGAGTTAAAAGACAATATAGATATACGTGTTGCTTGAGTTAGCAGATGCTAATTTAAAAAGATAGACGTAGGGCCTGCTTGAGTTAAAGACGCTATTTAATATATATATAGTCCCAGTTTGAGTTCAAAGACGCTAATAAACATAGTTGTAGATATAAGCTATGTTTGAGTTAACAGATACTACTTAAGACAGTATAGGGTTAGCCCCTGTTGGAATTAAAAGACGCTAATGAAAACAAGATAGACATAGGACCTGTTTGAGTTAACAGGTACTAAGTAAAACAGCATAGATATAGGCCCTGTTTAATTTAACACGTACTAAATAAAACAATATAGATATAGGCCCTGTTTAATTTAACACGTACTAAATAAAACAATATAGATATAGGCTCTATTTGAAATAAAAGACGCTAATAAACATAGTTGTAGGAACAGGTCCTGTTGTAAATACAGTTGTAAATACAGATCGGGTTTGAATTAAGGGATACTAAATAAGACAGTATTGGTTTAGACCCTGTTTTAGTTAAAATACGCTGATAAAGGTAGTACTGATATAGGTCCTGTTTGAGTTGAAATACACCGATGAAGACAGCTTAGATATAGGTTCTGTTTGTGTTATTAGATACTAATTAATAGGTATTAATTAAAACAGTATATACATAGGTCCTGTTTGAGATAAAAGACGCTAATAAACACAGTTGTAGGAACAGGTCCTGTTTGAATTAAGGGATACTTAAGTAAGACAGTACAGGTATAACTTTGTGCGAGTTAAAAGACGGTAATAAGGACAGTTGTAAGTACAGGTCCTGTTTGAGTTAAGGAATACTAAGTAAGACAGTATTGGTTTAGACTCTGTTTGAATTAAAAGACGCTAATAAAGGTAGTATTGATATAGGTCCTGTTTGAGTTGAAATACGCCGATGAAGACAGCATAGACATAGGTTCTGTTTATGTTATTATATACTAATTAGTAGTTATTAATTAAAACAGTATAGATATAGGCCCTGTTTATGTTAACATGTACTACTTAAAACAATATGGTATAGGCCCTGTTTGAGTTAACAGGTATTAATTAAAACAGTATAGATATAGGCCCTCTTTGAGTTAACAGGTACTAATTAAAACAGTATAAATATAGGCCCCGTTTGCGTTAACAGGTACTAATTAAAACAATATAGATATAGGCCCTGTTTGCGTTAACAGGTACTAATTAAAACAATATAGACATAGGCCACGTTTGAGTTGAAAGACGCTAATAAGGACAGTTGTAGGTACCGGTCCTGTTTGAGTTAAGGGATAGTATGTAAGACAGTATAGGCATAGGCTTACACATTGGCTATTAAAAAGATACATAATCTATATAAACTAACGTTATATTATTCTGTTAATTGTTCAGGACAAATATGATCACAGTAATATTTAAAGCATGAACCAGTTGAAAACTTATAAGTTATTATGTTCAGTTTAAAGAAAAGAAAAACATCAGTACGATTATATTCTTGTTACTGGCACCGGTCGAAGGACTTGTAATTTATTAAGACAAATCTAACTGTCTAAATATATTTGAATGAACAGTCAGTGTTGCCTAGACTTCATCGGTTTATTGAAATAAAAATTGGCAACCAAAGCATTTTATTCGAACTTTAATTGTTAATTGACATAATTTTAATAGGTGTTGTTTTAATAAACTAACGAAGTGAAGTGTATGGTATTTTATTTATTGTTTCAGATCTTGCGGCACAACTCACGTGATCAAGCAGTCTGACTAAAGCTTCCTGACACGAAGCTACTACAACTGAATAACTAGCAAGCAGATCTTCCCAGGTTTTGTTACCACGATGTCCTGATGAACTACTGGATGGTAGAGGGTGTTGGGAGGGATCTTCGCCCTGGTTTGAACACGAAACTGTCTGACGAGATCCTCCGTCTACAGCCTTGTCCTTTGACTTCGATACCTTTATTTCCGAACCAGTGTCCAAACCTGGAAGTCTGAATGGCACTGTCTTTACCATAATTTCAGTTTTATTGACGTCAGAATGATTTTGTGGAATATCCTGTAATAGAAATATTATATTAAAAAAGACAACCGATCAGAACTAATAATCTGTACTGAATTGTTTAGTTAAATAACTTGTGTTCTGCGTTTTTAACACGTTACCAACGAAATATAAAATCTTGCAGAAGGAGCTTGCAGACTTACACAGCTTGATGACATGGTTTAAAGCTGAGATCTGTATTTTATGAGACAGGTACTTCAAAAATGAGATTGAAGGTTAAAGTCGATTTTCAGTTTTTAATGTATAGGAAATATAACTAGACTATAAACGTCATGTGTATGTTGCATTTAATTTTTAAGCAATAAACATATAAAGTTATTTTGTTAAGCACAAAGCTACACAATACGCTATCTGTAGTATGCCCATCACGGTTATCGAAACCAAATAAACTAACTTGAAAATAAAGGAACCAATTAACATAAAAGAAATTCTGTAAATAACAAACGTATCATTAGAGATTTATATATATAAAAATATATCTTAGCGTGAAAACATACATTGTTAAAGTAGCCAAAAAGTAATAAATAAACACGTGATTGGTTGAACTTCAAACAAAATTTAAGACATACTCATACAATGAGTGTTTATCTTAATTAATTACTATTTACAGCTTCAGAATTTGTAGCTCAGTACTATTAGGCATTTTGTTATTCTCAGGTGCACTAATTTTTCTTAATAGTAAGGTGCCTGTTCTTTAAGTTCAATCTTTACTGCACATCAAAAATAATAAAAATATGTAACTAGGTGTATTTAAAGGTGCCTGTACTGTAAGTTCAACCTTTACTGCACACTAAACATAATACAAATATGTAACTAGGTGTATTTAAAGGTGCCTGTACTGTAAGTTCAACCTTTACTGCACACCAAACATAATACAAATATGTAACTAGGTGTATTTAAAGGTGCCTGTACTGTAAGTTCAATCTTTACTGCACACCAAGCATAATACAAACATGTAAGTAGGTGTATTTAAAGGTGCCAGTACTTTAAGTTCAATCTTTGCTGCACACCAAACATAATCAAAATATGTAACTAGGTGTATTTAAAGGTGCCTGTACTGTAAGTTCAATCGTTACTGCACACCAAACATAATACAAATATGTAACTAGGTGTATTTAAAGGTTCCTGTACTTTAAGTTCAATATTTACTGCACACCAAACATAATAAAAATATGTAACTAGGTGTATTTAAAAAAGCACTCAAACTTACAGGACAGGCAACTTTAAATACACTTAGTTATATATTTGTATTATATTTGGTGTGCAGTAAAGATTGAATTTACAGTACAGGCACCCTATGAAGTACAATATGATATGTTTTAAACTAAGAAACTAGAACATTATATATACAGTTCTATAACACTTTTCTTCTCAAGACTCGTGTGCTGCCTACGTCATTCACATCGAAAATTAAAGCGCTTGACTCGACAGTATGTTCGACTATAGAGAAATCTTTCCTACTAGGAACTTAGCTACTTCATTGACCAGCAGTCTATAGTCAAAACTAAATGTAATCAAATGCGTAAAAAATAATTGAATCTTTTAGTTGCACTTTAGAGTTACAGAAATTTCTAACACCCAGACCTGCAACCGCTTAAAATCAACAATTGTATATAAAAATATGTATCATTATGAATGAAGGGAACTTAGAGTGAGTCAGTTGTTTTAAGAAAACTACCAGAAGCTTTCCATTAATGTTGTTAATGCCAAAACATTATAATTGTATATAATACAACTAATACTTTAGGGAACTTAAAAGTTGACACGAAAACTGCAAATTTTGTATTAAAATCTTTTACTTAAAAAAAAATCAGCTCCAGTATAATACTTAGTTAAATTTCAAGAAAAAACATCCTAATTATGGGTTTGCGAAATGTTTCATTGTGGGACATGCTTTACAACATACAGAAATATTTAAGGTGTTAGGACTGTAGTATTGTTGTATTCCTCTAACTTCAAAAACGTGGTTTTTGAGGGGCTCAATTGCATACGTGATGAAAAGATTATTCAACCCGAAATATATTATACGTCAATATAGTGAAGATGGTTTTGTGATTTACAAAAACATATATAAAAACAATAAAGAGAAACTTAACAAACAATCTAGTGCTGTAAAAAACATCAAAATTATGCCTCAATATTATCACAAATTACATCGAAAATGATAGAACAAATTTAATAAACCCAATTGACACAAAACTGTATTGGCAAAACGATGTATAAATGTACAGTATTAGGAATCAAGCAGCTTATGCAACAATTGAATATTTCAGTCTAAGTATACGATACAGTGTTATTAATACGCCAGTATAATAAGAAATTGATATTGGAGTGAATATGTTTTCTTCTTTGTTCAGTGTGCAAAGTGCAGTTTAAAGTATAATACTGACTGATTATCTCTACATTACATATTATGTGTGTAAATTAAGGATGAGTTTCGGGTCAGTATGTGATCTAGCCTCAGCAAAGAAACTGACAAAGTTCAAGTGTTGAGCACCTGTTTGTGTGTAGAAAAGATTTAATGCCAAAACATGCATTTTACTAAGTACATATTGTAAAATTATTCTAACTGAAATTAAATTGTTACAATTACGTCTATATTCCTTACAGACTTAATTATGTACTTTTTCCAAACATTACTTTTAAAACACACTGAACATCAAAACCGCGTGTTGAAGCAAAGGTAATTTTCAGAATTCTCTCGATACGGGTAAGTTTGAATTTAAGCTTTAGCCCCTCCTAATATAGTCTCCTTGATTTTGATGAAATATATCTGGTTACTTCAGATATATAAACAGAAACATAAACAGAAATTCAATAAGTTTATTAAAAAATGAATCGATCGATAAAAATCATCTCATATTCTTGTGTAGCTTATTAAGTCTTTCTAATTGACCTTAAAAGTCAACAATACAGAAACTTCTCATGAATACAGCAATAAACATCCAAGATTTGTGTAATTATTCTTTTTTATTATTCTAACAAATTAAAGTTAAGAAAGAATATAATCACGGTACATGAAACAAACGTTAGAATTACAACTTTCAGATAACTGCAATCCATACATACAATTCTTCATTCCCAAAGATCAAATATTGTTAAGGCAAAGTGATATCGCTTCATCCCCAAAGACCAAATATGGTTATGGCAAGGTGATATCGCTATATGCCCAAATATCAAATATGGTTATGGCAAGGTGATATCGCTATATGCCCAAAGATCAAATATTGTTATGGCAAGGTGATATCGCTTTATCCCCAAAGATCAAATACGGTTATGGCAAGGTGATATCGCTATATGCCCAAAGATCAAATATTGTTATGGCAAGGTGATATCGCTTTATCCCCAAAGATCAAATACGGTTATGGCAAGGTGATATCGGTTCATCCCCAAAGATCAAATATGGTTATGGCAAGGTGATATCGCTTCCTTCCCAAAGATCAAATATGGTTATGGCAAGGTGATATCGCTTCCTCCCCAAAGATCATATATTGTTATGGCAAGGTGATATCGCTTTATTTCCAAAGATCAAATGTGGTTATGGCAAGGTGATATCGCTTCCTCCCCGAAGATCAAATATGGTTATAGCAAGGTGATATCTCTTCATCACTAAAGATCAAATATGGTTAAGGCAAGGTGATATCGCTTTATCTCCAAATATTAAATATGGTTATGGCAAGGTGATATCGCTTCATCCCGAAAGATCAAATATGGTTATGGCAAGGTGATATCGCTTCCTCCCCAAAGATAAAATATGGTTATGGCTAGGTGATATCGCTTTCTCCCCAAAGATCAAATATGGTTATGACAAGGTGATATCGCTTTATTCTCAAAGATCAAATATGGTAATGACAAGGTGATATCGCTATATCCCCAAAGATCAAATATGGTTATGGCAATGTGATATCGCTATATGCCCAAAGATCAAATATGGTTATGGCAAGGTGATATCGCTATATGCCCAAAGATCAAATATGGTAATGGCAAGGTGATATCGCTTCATCCCCAAAGATCAGACATGTAATCCTACATATCTAGTCATTAATAATAAAACTGAGTATTAACTAGCACGTGGCATGTAGCCTTACATATCTAGTTAATAATAATAAAACTGAGTATCAGCCAGCACTTGGCATATAACCCTACATATGAAGTCAATAATAATAAAACTGAGTATTAAACAGCACGTGGCATGTAACCCTACATATCAAGTCAATAATAATAAAACTGAGTATCAGTCAGCACGCGGCATGTAACCCTACATACCTAGTCAATAATAATAAAAGTGATTATCAGCCAGCACGTGGCATGTAACCCTACATATCGAGTCAATAATAATAAAACTGAGTATCAGCCAGCACGTGGCATGTAGCCCTACATATCTAGTGAATAATAATAAAACTGAGTATTAGCCATCACGTGGAATGTAGACCTACATATCTAGTCAATAATAATAAAAGTGAGTATTAGCCAGCACGTGGCATGTAACCCTACATATCTAGTGAATAATAATAAAACTGAGTATTAGCCAGCACGTGTCATGTAACCCTACATATCTAGTTAATAATAATAAAACTGAGTATTAGCCAGCACGTGTCATGTAACCCTACATATCTAGTGAATAATAATAAAAGTGAGTATTAGCCAGCACGTGGCATGTAGCCCTACATATCATAACACTTCCCTTACCTCTACAGTTGGCTGGATACCAAATTCTGTCTTCTGTTCTTCCTTGTTCTGGTGTTCTTCTGTTGTTTCATAATACGTACGTTCACTAATGCTTCCCTCTCCCTTCTAGTAGAGGAAGTATAAAAAGGAAAATAAGGCGTCCAAACCCATACTTATCTTAATATAATAAGATAAATTTCAATATAAAACTCTACAACATTTTTCGGTATGAAAGAATAAAAAATCCTATAATTTTTAGACATCTCCATTTATGAGAGGGTGAAATACATTACATTTTAAATTTTTGAAGAAATGTTATCTTTAATGATTTCACATCCTTTTGCTAAGTGTCACAGTTGACGTAAGACACCTACAATCACGTGCACTTTTATTATTATTTTTTAATTTACTGTTTTACGATCCTACCTTAAATTCAACGTTTTGGTAGTGGTGACTGGAAGTACTTTCCGCCCTCCCTACTGGCTCGTACCAGTCTTCCTTTCCGATCTTCGTGAGTCTTCGTGCCTTCAGTTGCTGAAGGTGAAGTTCGTTCCGAGTTTTTGGACGTTGAAAGGTAACGTACGTCTCCTTCATAAACCAGAATTGTAGGACTGTATTAGAGTGCTGGGTTTGTTCACTTACATATATTCCTGTTATTTTATTCCTCAGTAAATAAACTTATGCTTTTTATCATATTATCGCGATGCATAAACATGCAATATATATTAATTATCAAAATAAATAATTGGAAATTAAAATAACAATTAAATTGTCAATCATACTTAATACACGTGAGATTAATTATAATTACCAAACTAGATAGGCTATGTGTGTGTAGGGCTGAAGATGTGTTTATTACAAAACGCCCTCTCTAGGACCCTCAGTTAGCAAACACAATAACGCACGTTGTTATTTGAAGTCACGACAGCGAGAAAACGCTATCTTCTGTAACACAAAATAAACACTCAATGATTTTAAGACTCATTCAACTATTTAGCTTAAAAACTTAGTAACGTTAGGAACGACCCGTTTCACCTTTTCAACATTTTAACTTTGTTTGAAATAAAATAACAATGCCGTTTCCTTTATTCGGTTTTAAGATGATAATGTATTTTGTTAAACAATGCGTGTTTCTCCTCCAGGCCGATAGCTTTACTTCCAAAATAAAAGAAATGTAGACCTGGCTATTGATATGAGTTTTGACACTACTATACGTTTCACTATATACTTTCACTATATACGTTTCACTACTGTACGTTTCACTATATACTTTCACTATATACGTTTCACTACTGTACGTTTCACCACTTGCTTAATAGATTTCTCTCTTCTTGAATGAGGTCAGGTAATAAGAGCTTTTCCGGTAATACTCCAAACCTTAATCCCCTAGATAAAACTCTTAATTTTTACCACCTCTGTAAGAGTGTAAATGGATAGATTAGTAATGACTTTTTATTATCCCCTCTCTGTTTTTTTTTTCAATATTTGTAATTTCTTAACATGGTTTAGTCTAAAGCGGATCACATGTGAAAAATCAACACAGCTGACATGTTCTCATGAACAGCCAATTTAGTCATCGATGTCCTGAACATAGTTGTTTTAGCAGCGGAAGTGACACTTCAAGCAACCGGTATTTTAAGAACGAACACATATCGTAAAAACATTTTTTTTTTAAATTTTATTTAGAATTTGATACGCTTCAGTGTGCAGTTTTACTAATAAAGACTTTAGTAAAGGGAACTATTATAAGTTTAGGATCAAGTGTTCAGCGTGCATATCTGCTGACGGAAGATCCAAGGTTTATGTCGCGATATCCCGCTGAACACCGTCCACACTTTAATCAGTGGGAATGTTATAATTATAACAGTCAATCCCACTAATCGACAACGAGTAGCCGCATTAATTTTCTTAAACAACAGAAACTTTGCTTATGATAAGAAAAAACATATATAATTTCCACATAACATAAGATAATTAGTTTCCACATGACACAAGATAATTAGTTCCATATAACATAAGATATATAGTTTCCATATAACAGCAGAAGATATATAGTTCCATATAACATAAGATATATAGTTTCCATATAACAGCAGAAGATATATAGTTCCATATAACATAAGATATATAGTTTACATATAACATAAGATATATAGTTTTCATATAACATCAGAAGATATATAGTTCCATATAACATCAGAAGATATATAGTTCCATATAACATAAGATATATAGTTTACATATAACATAAGATATATAGTTTCCATATAACAGCAGAAGATATATAGTTCCATATAACATAAGATATATAGTTTCCATATAACAGCATAATATATATAGTTTCAATATAACAATATAAGATATATATTTTCCATATAACAGCATAAGATATATAGTTTCCATATAACAGCATAATATATATAGTTTCTATATAACATACCAAAATTTGAATATTCAGATTTCATACTAGGTCGGAAAAGCCTTCGAGGTACCTGGGGCTTTGGAGGAAGACCGCAAGGTGACTCTTCGTCCGAAATAAGACCTGACCCCTAGTGAAAATAGATATATTTAGAAAAGGTTTAGATGTGCTCTCGAGTAACGTTCAATGGAAGCACAAGGGATTAATATAAATAATTATCTTATTATAAGATTTCTCGTGAAACCAAATTTTTTAACCGAAAGATTCAAATAAAAACCTACCCGGAAGAAGAAAAACTTGCAAAAAAAAAGAAGAAATTACCTCTTTTAAAGCTAATTTTAATTTTGTTTACTTTTCTTATAATTATATGCACTGATTTAATTGAAAATAGAAAATATAACGTTTCCTTAAACAACTGAATCAAAACACGTTACCATGCTAATGAACAAAACAAAATTAATGTATTCAGGGTTAATAGTAACACGTTACCATGCTAACGAACAAAACGATTTGTTCATTAGCATGGTAACGCGTTATTATTAACCATGAATATAATAATTTTGATTTGTTCATTAGCATGGTAACGCGTTATTATTAAACCTGAATACAATAATTTTGATTTGTTCATTAGCATGGTAACGCGTTATTATTAATCCTGAATATAATAATTTTGATTTGTTCATTAGCATGGTAACGCGTTATTATTAAACCTGAATA